>NW_023413171.1:12865-42795 GCF_903995425.1 Onychomys torridus
TTGAAAGAATATAGATCTGATGCCCCTACCAAATCATTTATAAGTAATTCACCTCCTCTCTAGTGATATTTTATTTGAATTGAAATGTGATTTTATTTGTATTTCAATAAAGTTGCCTTGAAGTCAGAGCAAGCCAGAGCAGAAGCTGGATGGTGGTGGTGCACTACTTTAATCCTAGCACTTGGGAGGCAGAGCTAGGTAGATCTCTGTGTGTTCAAGGACACAGCCAGCATGGCAGACGCACACCTTTAAGACCTGGAGGTCTGTACAGACAGGCAGTGATGAGGAGGTCATGTGGCTGGGTTTACAACCAATGAGAAAACAGAACAGAAAGTATTTAAAAAAGACAGGACACACAGAAGTAGGTCTGTTGCGGAGAGGAAAGACAGCAGAAGCAGTGAAGGGTAAGGCTCTCAGCTATTGCTCTGACCTCTTGGTTTTTAACTCTGCAACTGGCTCTGTGTTTCTTATTTAACAAGACAGTTAAATCTACACTCTTCCACTTCAAATTTCTCTGCTATGTAAAGTGTCTTCTCAATTAACTCTTGAAACATCTGCTCTACTGCATAAGCTTTTGTTTAATCTCATGAATCTGTGTCTATTGGTTTGGGTGCTTTCCTCTACTTTATTCTAACATAGCCTCTGCTCAGAAGATCAGCTCTTCTCCCTGCCATGGACTCTTCTTTACCAGTGCATCTACCATAATAGCTTTTTAAAATATCTTATTTGTGCTGTGCTCATTTCATACATATGCAATGTGTCTTGATCTTATGTACTCTGATATGTCACTATTCATGATTTCCCTTTCGGTCCAAGGTCAATCTCATTAATTTGGTAAAATCTCTCCCTGTAACACTTGGAAGATTTTACATCTTCCAAGACCACTTTTTTATTTACATTTTATTCACAGCCTCCAGACATACTCCAACAATCTCTGCACCCTTCATGTCCCCTTATCTGCCCTGCCACTGTGTCCATTATTGCTCACTGCTGGAATGTTGGCAGGTCTTGTTGGGTTGCTCTTGTATCAGTCACATCCAGGCATCACAGCTGCTGTGAGTCCCTAAGTGCATCAGCCATGTCCTGTCTAGAGGACAGCTTCTCACAGCACTCCTCCTGCTGCCAGCCATCTGGCTCTAACATTAATTCAGTCCCCTCCACTGTGATGAATAGATAGTATCCTGCAGATATGACCATCAATAGATTTCACACAGTTCTCAAGCTCTCAATGACAGTCTTGAGGACAGTATTTAAATGATTAGTTGTATTTGGTATGTTACCTACTAAGGAAAATTTCAATACACTTAAAAATAACATTTAAATGGTGTTATAAAATATTAGCAAAAGAAGTGACTATGTGTCATATGTGTTATGTGATAAAAGCAATGATCTTCACTTGTTACAAAGTTTGTAACTTCAAGTTGTAAGTGTATATGTCTGTTTTACCTTCAGGCAGTTGTTCAGGACATTTTCCACCTCCATCCAAGTATAAAGCAGAAACCCAGCAGAGTTAACAGGACTAGAAACAAGGGAAAACACAAAGCTAAGCAGAGTATATTTTGTGATATATTTAACAATAGAAATATTTATAAAATTGTATAATTTTCTGCTAATATGCTTAAATCTAAAATCTTATTTGAATATTGCATTTTCTTTATGTTCATTCATTTTGACCTTTAGTGAAGTGGCCAAGTAGGAATATACTCATGTTCCCAAGGCATTTGCATAAATTAAAACAAGTATTTATTTATATTGGTTCTCTAACAGTTACTCATTTATCCATAACTAGCCACAAACCCTATACTAATGAGTAGAAAATGTTTGAGAAGTATTTTTCAATTTTGTATTTTGTTGGCATACATTTATTTGCAAAAATGTACAGGCCATTTTCAATTTCCTCTCTGACTGATTACAGTGGTTCAACTGAATTTTTTTTCATGATTTTCACAATACTTGCAGGCTCAATAGAAACCTAATTTTAAATTGAAAATGTCCATCCTTGATGTTGAGTCCTGGCAGCAATCCACAGCTAAAAACAAAAGTACATTTACAGTCTACTGTGTAGAATAGTCACATTGGACATTCAACAGTATGTTATGAGATGGCTTTATATTAGATGATCCTGTCCCTCTGTATACCAGAGCAAGATAGTGGGCATATTTGGTACGATATGTGTGTCCAATTAACATTTGAATTATGATATATATATATATATTCCACACAATTTTACTTGGCCCAATACAATAAATATCTGTAAATAAAGAAAGAAGGTGTTGGTATACACACTTTACATGTTTCTGCACTTATGTTTAATGCCTTCTTATCAACATTTCCTTATTTCTTCTTAACCAGAAGTGGGGTGCAAGTTTGTGTTTATGCATATGTATCTGACTGTATTTGCACCATTATTCATTTTTCTTCCATCAGTCATTGTGAGGACCTCTCCAGGGTTTGGCTTATCATGAGTTCCTTCTCTCCACTCACCCCTTTCCCAAGCCCACTAGGATTTGCACTGATTTATTAACCTTGTGATTTTTCCTCTAGGCTCTGACTTGTTCTATTTCCCATCTCTCCATCAGAGGGCAATAGTAACACATTATCTAGTCAACTTCTCCAGCCTTAGTGCTGACAACCATGGTAACACATTGAATTAAAGAGGTTTCTATTATTCCTCATTCTCCCTTTCTGTTCTTGATCCAGCTGGGATCTCCTGATCCCCTAAGCTTTCTTTCCCTCAAATCTTGCCCTTCATTACTCCCACTGTTATCCAGGTTGTTCATGTAGATCTCATCCATTTCTCTGTCATTGGGTGATCCTTGGGTCTCATCCAGTCTGTGGGACCAGGATCTGTCCTTAGTGCTTGAGCTGGCTGTTTGAAAACTTGGGCTTACACATGGACACTTTGCTCAGTCTGGAAGGAGGTGACAGGACCTGCCTGTACTGAATCTACCAGGATTAAATGAATCCCCAAAGTTGCCTTGATCCTGGAGGACATGGGAATGGAGGGGAGGAGTTGAGGGGAAGTCGCAGGGTGGGGGTGGGAGGGGGAGGACAGGGGAACCAATGGCTGATGTATAAAATTTAAAACACATAATAATAAAGAAAAAAATTATTTATTAAAAAAAAAAGGTTTCTAGGCTCTTGATTCACTTAGTATCCCCAATGTCTCCAGGCTATTGAACCCTTGTGTGATATTGGTCCAAGAACACTTCACGGGCACATCCTCTGAAGCTGGGGACCCTGAATAGCTTGTCCCAGAATACTAATCCTTCTACAAGGAGAATCAGAGATTCTCTTAAAAGCATCAGAAAATAGAGTTTTGGATTCATGATAGCTGCTACAAAAATCAATACATGCTTTCTTCAGTAGAAATACTCCTGAAAATACATGATTTTCTGATTACACATAGGCACAGTGGCCTCCCAAAGATTGTGAGCTCAGGGCCTTTTGATTAGACTAGGATACGTGCAAAACCTTAGGTGAGCAGCAGCCAGGAAAAGTATGAGGCAGATGCAGATTGAGAACCTCAGATTTTCCAGTGTACATTTGAGTCATGATCAGTTGAGCTTTATCATGGAAAAAAAATAAATCCCACACACTGAAAAACAACACTTATCATTCTAGCTAGGTCAAACTAACCCTACCTATGAGAAAACATGTGAAGAATACAATGGACTAGGGGTATAGGGCATTGCAGAGAAAACAAAACAAAAGAAAAGAAAAACAAATAATAAAACCAACATGCTTCCCTGGGGATGAATCCTACTTGGTCATGGTGAATAATTTTTTTAATGTGTTCCTGGTGTCAAGCTGGAACAGGGACTGAGTGAGTGGACATGGAAGAAGATATCATGATAGATGAGGACATCATGGGAATAGGAAGAGGCAGGGTGCTGGGGAGGCTCTCAGGAATCCACAAGGTTCACCCCAACCTTGGTCTGCTGGCAGTGGTCCAGAGGGTGCCTGGACTGGACTACTCTGCTGACCAGCCTAGCAAAAACCTAGCTGTCATCATAGAGCCTTTTCCAGTGACAGATGAAGGCAGATACAGAGACCCACGGCCAGGTACCAGGCTGAGCTCTGGGAATACAATTGATGATGGAGAGGAGAGATACTTCAGGAAAGGGATGTCGAGAGCATGATGGGAGGACTGCAGAGATGACTGTATATACTAGAGGAAGCCCATGAACTGTGGACTGGAGGCTGTGGAGCCACCATGGGACTGGACTAGTCCCTTTGGATACAGAAGATGGTTGTTTGTCTTGAACTGTTTGGGGGGCACCCAGGCAGGGGTATGGGATCTGTCCCTGGTCGATGGGCAGGCTACTCAAATCCAGTGCCTGTGGTGGGATACCTTGCACAGCCTTGGTGTAGTGGGAAGGGGCTTGGACCTGCCTAGGCTCAGTGTCCTGGGCTCTGCTGACTCCCCATGGGAGACCTCGATTTGTGGGATGTGGGGATTCTGGTTGGCTTAGAAAAGAGGGCTAGGGAATGAGAGGAGGGAAGAGGGGGTGTCTGTGGATAGCATGTGGAGTGTATTAAAAAACACAAAAACACTGAGAGCTTTGGTATTTATCAACTTAAATACTACAAGTAAATGAAAGGACACATGTGGATAAGCCAAGACTGTCCTAACATACACCGTGCTGTTTGCATATCAACTCCTCAGAAACCACAGATGTCTCAGACTTGCTTTTAAGAGAACTAACTTAGACAAGAGAAGTTTGTAGACAGAGACCAGACAACACAATGGGTTTCCTGGTAAAAACAGTCAACTTGCTGCTACTCAGTGAAGTGGGTGAGAAACAAGGGTTTCTCCAACTCAAACATAGCATCTTTTCCATCATAAAAGTTATAGTTTAAAAAGAAATATTTTCCTTCCTTCCTAAGTTCCTTCTTTCTTTTCTTCCTTCCATCCTTGCTACCTGCCTTCCTTCTTTCCTTCCTTCCTTCCTTGCTTCCTTTTATCCAGTGCCTTCTCTACTTCTTCTTTGTTGTCATTTTGGGCTTTGGCATAATGCATAAAATAAAGATATTCTGGAATCCTGTTTCCTAGTAATGTCTATCTATTTTCATCTTTCTTTCCATAGTATCAGATGGTGAGAATATTCTCACTCTGTCACCAGCTTCCATGACCACATCAGGAGGGGTAAAGGTCACTATCACCTGCAGTGCCAGCTCAAGTGCAAGTTCCAATTACTTCCACTGGAACCAGCAGAAGCCAGGAGCCTCCCCTATGCTACTGGTTTATGGAAGCTCCAACAACCAGGCTTCTGAGTCCCAGCTTGCTTGATTGGCAGTGGGTCTGGTACATCAAACTCTCTCACAACCAGTAGCATGGAGGCTGAAGATGTGGCCACTTACTACTGTCAGGAGAAGAGCAGTGTCCCATTCTCACAGTTCTACAAAGAAGAACTAAAACTGCTTTGGCCTTCTCAGACACCACTGCTTCACCCTTAGAAGATAACATATGGTCAAAATTTTGACTGAGTTGTGACTAAAGTCTCCAAATATTTCTGCAATGGAAGCAAGGTCAAATTTCACTCAAGGGCCTTAAGCAAAGAAGAGGATACTATATTAATGGAGATAGTGTGATAAGACAACCAGAAACCTCAACTTTTTGGCAATGTGTGAAGAGAAGTATTTTAGAGTTGTGATTTAGATTTCCTGTATTGGGAACTGGCTCCTGACAGGATGTCACTGGGCTTTTAAGAATATTTGCAGGTCTGTGCAAGTCATATTTTTAATAATTGTTTCCAATGTAGCAGTAACCACCAGCTATCCCCCAGAGGAGTCCTTCATCAGAGAATGGCTTATGGCTTGGTCTCAAGGTTGAAGAACTAAACACTGAACTCATAGTTCTCTATCATCTCTTCATGAGTCGGGAAATACTGATGATAGCATCTTTCTAACTATTTGTGGAGTGTGCAGCACCGTAGAAATGGGTGTGACTAACAAAAAAGCCTTAATGTAATAAACATAAAATTTTCATATTATTGCAATGAGTCTTCATTCATTCTACTACTTAATATCTAGCTTGAGAATATTGTATATAATGAACACTTTACATTTTTAGAGATTATAGATACACAAATACACACATATGCTCACAGACAGAAGTCCCCACTTATGTCCCTACATACATTGATTCAGCTGGACCATATTTAAATTTTTACCTTAATGCATTGCATACTCAATACAAGCCTTCTTTCAGATTTTAATTGTTTACTTCTTCTGCACTGTGGATTGTCATGCCAGTGTTTTTGCTTGACCCTGAGCTGTAACAGCTGAAACAGCAGAAAAACTTAGGAATTCAAGTTATGGCTGAATAAACCCCTCATCGTGTCTAAAATAATAAGCTTCAATACACTATCTGCAATTTATTATAGAATTATGAAAGGGCTTATATTGGCTTGCCTTGCTCAATATTGCCAAATATAAAAACACTTAGGTTTCCAAAGAATATTTCATTGAATGTATTCATGGCTGATACTATTTCCTGTCTTTATGACTTGATGTGATGTAAGTTAAATGTTGATTTCAATTTTTGCATAGGAAATACTATGATTTTTACTCCATATCTTTTACAACTATGTTTAATACTTTATCAATATTTTGGAGCTGATTTCAAAATTAGAGGATTTTTCCTGATAAATTCCCATTCTCATCTAGCTGAGACTGGCCTCAAAGGTGCAAAGTGAGATGGCTTTGAAATCTACCAGCCCTATTTCCCACTGCCATGAGCTGGGACTACAGGAATACATGATGAGGCACTATTTATGCAATGCTGGGTCTATAAACCAAGGGGTTGTTTTTGTTTTTGCTTTTTATATTCATAGTAGGCAAGAACTCCACCAATTAAGCTACATTTCAGCAAAGTATTTTCTTACTTCTTAATAGTAAGATTTGAAATGTGGAAGAATGTGCTCTGCACATAATTAAGCATAATAGCCTACATAAAATTCCTCTTAATGCTTCTTTCCATCCTAAGGCAGAAACAATACTAGCTTTTGTTTAGTTGCTTTTTCAGAGTACATTAAATTTACTCTTAATTCTTGTCCACTTTTTTCAGGGTGCACTTAAACACAGACCTAGTTCTGTCCTCATTTTAACAATCTCTACAGGAGAAGGAGGCAATAATACATATCTATCCAGTCAACATCCCCCACTCTTAGACTGCCAATGACTGTAATTCCAGGGACAAATGAGGTTTCTAATTTCTTAAGCACTTGCCATCCAGCACTTTCTCCTAGTCCCTGTCCACTTCTGTTAGAGTGGTCTAGGTACATTTCACACTAACTGTTAGTCAGTTGAGACTGGACATCCTGAGAATTCCTTGTGTTCCAGAGTTACAAAAGCCTGTCTTAGAACTCTAGCCCTGAACAATGATCTTCCTAATAAGTAAGATCAGTGTTCTCTAAAGTCTTGATACTGTTGTTGGAAGCATGTGAGGGCATGTGCTTTCTCCACACTAAATGAGTAACACTTTAATGTGTGTTTTCCTCGAGCCCTTCAGTTGTCAATACATAGAGCACACTGCAGGGACCTAGCCCATGATATCAGAACTAGGCAAGCTCTCTTTTTGACAATATCTTCTGAGTAATCTCATCAGTTCACACACGTCTATAGATAATATATTATGGGTGCTATGGTGGATTAAGCAGCAATCCATGAAATAATTCATAAATGGACCACAGTGATACACGACAATGGAATGTGCTAGAAAATAGACTACCAGAGGAGTGTTAATTATAGTGATTTTTAAGGGTCAGGGACTGACCAAGTTCTCTCCATCCTGTTATATCTTGTATCCAATATACCTGTAGAATATACTGAGAATGCATCTTCATGGATGAGAAAAAGTAGTGGTAGCCAGGAGATAGAGGCCGGATTCTGTGTCAATCCAACCCCAAAACATGGGTTCCTTGTAAATTCTTCCCAGTCAATAAGACAGAAGATTGGCTTCTGTGATGATTCACTCACTGCCAAACCAACCATAAAATATGTGTTCCTTGTAAATTCTTCCCTGCCAATAAGACAGAAGATGGGGTTCTGTGATGATTCACTCAGTTGGGGCAGGTGCATCACACACAGACTGACTTCCACCATCAGCTTTTCTCATCCGGTACCTGAATAACAATGTCTGTAGATATCAAATATTCTCCATATAATCATTATGTGTGGATGTTCTATGTCATGTTTTTATGAAATGCATCAGAGGATTTGACAATTAGTATGTGATTTGGAAGTGATATAAGGACAGATAAAGAAAAGGGAAAAAAACCACAGGTGGAATTACATGTTTTAGAAAAGGTCATAAGCCAATTAAAATGATAATTTTCAGGGACTATTTGAAATGATGACTCAGCAGTTAAGAGCACATCTTGTTCTCACAGATGACCCTGGTCCAATTCCCAGTGTCTAAAGGCTTCATGGTTTGAATCCATATGGGTTCCATCAGATCGGATATCCTGTTCTGTCCGATTTCAGACTGACATGTGTTATACATGCAGAAAACATGTCATATACATTAAAAAAGTTTTAAACTTTTGAGTAATGTTCAGTGCAGTATGTAAATGGAAATCATTTCATATCAACTGTATATTATGACAGTTGCTGCTAATTGTGAAATAAATTTCCAATTTGTAATTTCCAATTAGTTGAACTCTACGAAAATGATTTTAGTGCTTAATCAAAACATACATACATACATACATACATACATACATACAGGGTGTCAGTACATGAGGCATACTCATATAAATGCATAGAATTATGTCAGGGAACATAATTTTATGTGTGTAGCAGATATTTTGTTATGTCCCTCAACACAAACACTATGATCTCGAATTCAATGCCACCTGTGTCATTGATTTAAAGGTAAGCCAGTTTCTTAGCAAATCCACCTACCTATTCATTCTGGCAATTTCTTTGACCATTATCATTTTCATTCCCTGACTGGGTGTCTTTTTCACCCTTCCCTATCTATTTCCTATAGAGTTTTTGCCTGCACATGTAAATTTCTTCCCATTAAAACTCTCATGGTAACTCACTCTAAATTTATCACATCTTTACTCTCAGTGAACACAGGCTCTGCACCCCACTGTGTATATAACTTCCCATGTAGCTTCTACTTTAATTTTTGTCCATGCTGGTTTTACTACCCATCTTGTGTCCCTCTTACCCACTAAACTATATATATATATATATATATATATATATATATATATATATATATATATATATATATTCTTTAGGAAACACTGTGTTAAAGGACATGAATGATTACTTCAGAGAGAATTATCATAATCCTTAAAGACAATAACCTATGATTAATGTGGATATGGTACAATAATCTGAAGACTCAAAGGAACATTGGGCACAGATACAATCCCAGTTTAATTTAAAAGGGAACTCATATACCCATATGGAAGGGGAGAAAATATATGAACTCATTTGTCCTTGATGGAAGTAGTTATTGAATAACTGAGCTATGAAAAATAGAATAAGACAAGATTGTTTATCTGAAA
Organism: Onychomys torridus; assembly: GCF_903995425.1. Classification (NCBI taxonomy): domain Eukaryota; kingdom Metazoa; phylum Chordata; class Mammalia; order Rodentia; family Cricetidae; genus Onychomys; species Onychomys torridus. The sequence continues at coordinate 22,396 of NW_023413171.1, forward strand.
AGCTGGTTTAGTTATGTGAGATCCTATCCTTCCCTAAAAGCCATGTCTCTCACTATTAATTTATTATTCTCCTGTGACTCATCATGAGCAAGAAGCTAAATAGTGAGGTTTGGAGCCGAGTCCTAAGGGATACATGTACAAAATTCTCACAAAACTAAGACTCAGGGAACATTTGGAAAAGTAGTGGAAAGATTGTGAGAGCCACAGGTTCAGAGAGTTTGCTGTGAAATTGTCTCTCCTAGTAACATCAGAAGCTCTACCTCTAAACACTCACCAACATTACTCAACAAATGGTAGCTGAATAATGTGGACACAAACAGATATGTGAAGAGGTCAGGGGAAATGCCATAAAGACTCAGTTCTACACAAAATACTATAGACAACTCAGTGAAACCGGGTATGGTAGAGGTACTCAGAAGAACACACTGATTGTCCAGTGTCAAATGGTCATCCCTAAAGACAAACATACAAATAACACATTATATGGACTGAACAGTTTATGTTAAGAAATATATATATAAATATATATATTCATGCACTATCAATGAAAAAAATAAGCCAGAAATTTAAAGAATGGGGAGGGATATTTTAGAGGGTGTAGAAAGAGAAAAAGAGAGAAACGTTGTAATTAAATTACAATGAAACAAATAAATGGGCAGGGGAAGGGAAGAATTGCATAGCCCCAATAACATCTGTACCTACCTGTGAAAATTCAAATAACCTTTTGTGTGCTTTCTACTGTCGCATGAATCTTAAAGGTACTTGTTAATAAAACTCAAACCCGAGGCCAGTTATTGGGGTGAATGTTGGTAGATCAGAGAAGCAGAAAAAGCCACAGCTATCTCACCTTGCTAGTTCCTCAGGTGATCTTGCTTCCTCAGGCTGGAAGTTTCTGAGTCTTCCTCCACATGAATCTCATCTGAACTGTGTTGCTCCAAAGCCTGAATGCTTAATCAACCAAATGCTTAACTAACTACATGCTTTTACTCCTTAGTTCCTGGTCCTCACACCTTATATACCTTTCTATTTCTGCCCCCACTCCCTGGGATTAAAGGTTGGGTTACTGGGATTAAAGGCATGGGTCACCATGCTTAGCTGTTTCTAAAGTGGCCTTGAACTCAGAGATCTGGCTAGCTGTGCCTCCCAAGTGCTGGGATTAAAGGTGTGCACCACCACCGCCCAACTTCTGTTATGGCTTAGTCTTCTCAATGTCTAGCCACCATTTTTGGCTTTGTTTTAGTGGTTGTCTGTTCTCTGACCCCAGATATGTTTATTTCGGGGAACAGACAATATTTCAGGCAACACAATACCCACCACATTCTACAATGGTACCACATCTAACAGGGCCTGCTATGGAGGAAAACATAATATGAGGATTCTACATTGAAAATGACCGAAATCAGAATGAGGTGGAATTCACAGACTGGTGCTGTTTTCTTGTCCAAATAGAAGTACATTCCTGTAAATAAACCTGTACTGTCTCTGTGCTCTGACCTGAGACATATGAGGACTATAGGCCTATAATGTTTCACTTGACTGGTCCTGTGGCTGTGTTCAGCCACTGCTGATTTGCATGGGCCCAGACCACACTGTACTGAGCTCTTCATAACAGGTCACACCCTGTTCTTGCAGGAGTCAGTGTCACATGGGTCCCAGCAGAGACATGAGGGCCACCACTCAGCTCCTGGGGTTGCTGCTGATCTGGCTTACTGGTAAGGAAGACACCATTGGAAATTTATTCAATTCAGTGTGGTCAGTGCTGTCTTGTCTCTGTTAAAGTCCTCATCTAACAGAATTCATTTGTTTTCAATTTTCCCATCTCAGGTGCCAGATGTGACATCCAGATGACCCACTCTCCAACCTCTCTATCTACATCACTGGGAGAAAGTGTCACTATCACATGCCTGGCAAGTCAGGGTATTAGCAGTAATTTAGCATGGCATCAGCAGAAACCAGGGAAACCTCCTAAGGTTGTAATTTAAGCTGGAGATGTTTTGGCAAATGAGGTCCCATCGAGATTCAGTGGCCATCAATCTGGCACACAGTTTTCTCTCAAGATCAGTAGTCTACAGCCTGAAGACGTTGCTACTTATTACTGTCAACAGTATTACAGTACCCCTCCCACAGTGATTCAAGCCATAACATAAACCACCCAAGGAAGGAGAAGTGAGAGCCTAGGCTGCCCAAATTGCTCCTTCTGAGGTCTTCAGCTTCCGAAAGTGTTTGTCTTTTCACTTTGCCAGTGTTTAAAGTACAATGTGATGTTTTTGTGTAGGGACCAGATAAATTTGTTATTGTCCTAAATGTCTGTCCTCTTCCTGAACACTAGCATTAAAATTAGGGGAGTAGGTCTCTTGACTCACAGGAAATCTTACCTTTTCCTGGGTTGCAGATAAGGCAACAGTTGAGATTTATACAACAGAGAAGTAAACATGGAGACACACATCCAAACACACAAATACCCTGTGCATTCTTACCCTGACACAAACATAGACCAAGCAGAAGTTATTAGAAAAATTATTATTCAATTAAAATGAGAAAGTTCGTATCTTATTATAACATTTAAGTCCTGAGGGTACAGGCTCCAAACAAAGCAATAATGTCATTTAATGCGTTGGCTTCATAGCAGGCTCTAGCATAGCCAGAGCACTTGTTAAGAACACTGGCTTGTCTTTCAGAGGATCTGGGTTTGACTCTTTGAACCCACAGGACTACTATCAATTCTACATAACTTTATTTCCAGGAATGCTGAGATTCTTCTGGATTCTGAGGTCATTGCACTCCTATGGTACACAAATATGTATACAGGCAAAACATGAATATACATAAAATAAATTAAGAATTACTTAAGTCTTACATAAAAACTCTAAGGAACTATCATTCTTACAAACTCCTTTGGGAACAGAGTATTCTCAAAATCTAGAGTTCATTTTTTACTAAAACTAAAGTTTCCTGATCATAGTGTCCTCAAATAGCTTGTTAACTCTCTTTTATACATGGAGAAAAGGTGCCTTTCCTACACTAAGTGTTTATTCATTTCTCTTATTGCTAGGAGGACAAGTGTCTAAGTTACTTTTCTCTTGCTCTGACAAAGCACCACAACCAAGGAAATTTATAAAAGAAAGCATTTATTTTGAGGCCTTGCCATTGTGGAAGTTTGATCCATGAAAAGCATGGTTAGAAGCAGGTAGAAGGTAGACAGGGCTGGCCCTGGAGGTGTAGCTAAGAGCTTATATTTTTATATGAAAATAGAAAGCATAGAGAGGAAGAGAGCTAACAGGGAAAGGAATGACAACATCATCAAGTAGAATGCACACCAGTTTCCAACCATACAATCAGGTCATTCAATCTATGGCTTCATGGCAGTCAAATCCACCCAGAGGGATATAATTAAGTAGGGATAGACAAGCAATTCTGCATAAGACTGACTCTAAGTAGTAAACAGTGTCCTTAAAATAACACTTTATGGATGTCCTCCTGATTATGATATTTTGCATATGCATGATCTAACGCTCAGGACTGCAATCAGTTGCAGCATGGCAAAAGGACATGGGACTACCTCCCACTTTGTCCTGATCAGGTTCAGTGTAACTGGATTTATGTTGAGGTCGTTGATCCAATTAGAGTTGAGTTTTGTACATGGCATTAGAAATGGATCTATTTGTATTCTTCTACATGTCAACATCCAGTTACAACAGCAACATTTGTTGAGGATGCTTTCTTTTTTCCATTGTACAAATTGGGCTGCTTTAAAAAAGAATCAGGTGTTCATAAGTTTGTGGATGAATGTCAAGGTCTTCAATTAAATTCACTGCTCCACATGTTGGTTTTTATGCAAATACCATGCTGTTTTCATTACAATAGCTCTATAGTTGAGTTTGAATTCAGAGATTGGTGATGGTTCTTGAAGTTCCTGTACTGAACAAGATTGTGCTATCTATCCTTTTTGTTTATTTGTTTGTTTTTCCCCATATAAAGTTGAATACAGTTATTTTGACGTTTTTGAAGAATTGCTTTGTGATTTTGATGAGTATTACACTAAATCTGTAAATACCTTTTTGTTTTTGTTTTTTTTTTTCTTTTTAGAGATTTTTATTTTTTCTTATGTGTGTGTGTGTGTGTGTTTATTATATGTTTTAATTTTATACATCAGCCATGGGTTACCCTGTCCTCCCCCCTCCCAAACCCAACCCCACTTTCCTATCAGCCCCTCCCCTCCATTCCCATGTCCTCCAGGACCAAGACACCCCTGGGGATTCATTTAAACCTGGTGGATTCAGTACAGGCAGGTCCTGTCCACTCCTTCCAGGCTGAGCATGTGTCCCTGTGTAAGCCCAAGGTTCCAAACAGCCAGATCATGCAATAAGGACAGGTCCTGGTTGCACAGCCTGGGTATCCCTCAAACAGATCAAGCTATTTAATAGTCTCACATATCCAGAGGGCCTGATCTAGCTAGGGGCTCCATAGCTGTTGGTTCATAATTCATGTGCTATCTTTCGATTGGCTATTTGTCCCTGTGCTTTTTGCAAACTTGTATTCAACAATTTACACTCTTGCAGCCCCTCCCCTTTCTCCACAGTTAGACACCTGGAGCTCCTCCTGGGGCCTGGCTGAGGATCTCTGCATCCACTTCCATCAGTTATTAGATGAGAGTTCCAAGATGACTGTTAGGGTGTTTAGTCATCTGATCATGAGAGTAGGTCAGATCAGGCTTTCTCTTGACCATTGCCAGTGGTCTATAGAGGATGTATCATTGTGGATTTCTGGGGACCCCTCCAGAACTCTGCCTATTCCTGTTCTCATGTGGTCTTCATTTATCATGGTCTGTTAATCCTCGTTCTCCCTTTCTGTTCTTGATCCAGCTGGGATCTCCTGTTCCCCTAAGCTTTCTTTCCCTCAAACCTTGCCCTCCATTACTCCCACTCTCATACAGGTTGTTCATGTAGATCTCATCCATTTCTCTGTCATTGGGTGATCCCTGGGTCTTTTCTAGTGTCCCATTTTCTATGTAGCCTCCCTGGAGTTGTGTAGCAGTCTAGTCATCTTTGTTTTACATCTAGTGAGTCCATACCATGTTTGTCCTTCTGAGTCTGGGTTACCTCACTCAGGATGATATTTTCTAGATCCATCCATTTGCCTGCAAACCTCATGATGTCATTGTTTTTCTCTGCTGAGTAGTACTCCATTGTGTATATGTACCATATTTTCTTTATCCATTCTTCAGTTGAAGGTCATCTAGGTTGTTTCCAGGTTCTAGCTATTACAAACAATGCTGATATGAACATAGCTGAGCAGATGCCCTGTGGTATGATTGAACATTCCTTGGGTATATGCCCAAGAGTGCTACAGCTAGGTCTTGGGGGAGATGGATTCCCAATTTTCTAAGGAAGCATCATATTAATTTCCAAATTGTCTGTACAAGCTTACATTCCCACCAGCAGTGGAGGAGAGTTCCCCTTGCTCCATATCCTCTTCAGCATAAGCTGTCTTCTGTGTTTTTGATCTTAGCCATTCTGACAGGTATAAGGTGGTATCTCAGAGATGTTTTGATTTGCATTTCCCAGATAATTAGGGATGTTGAGCATTTCCTTAAATGTCTTTCAGCCATTTGAACTTCCTTTGTGGAGAATTCTGTTTAGTTCTATAGCCCATGTCTTAATTGGACTGTGGAGCATTTTGATGTCTAATTTCTTGAGTTCTTTATATATTCTGGATATCAGCCCTCTGTCAGATGTGGTGTTGGTGAAGACATTTTCCCATTCTGTAGGCTGTCACTTTGTCTTGTTGACTGTATCCTTTGCTCTACAAAAGCTTCTCAGTTTCAACAGGTCCCATTGATTGATTCTTTGTCTCAGTGTCTGTGCTACTAGTGTTAAATTTAAAAAGTGATCTCTGGTGCCAATGTGTTTAAGAGTACTTCCTACTTTCTCTTCTATCAGGTTCAGAGTAACTGGATTTATGTTGAGGTCTTTGATCCACTTGGACTTGAGTTTTGTGCATGGTGACAGATATGGATCTATTTGCAGCCTTCTCCACATTGACATCCAGTTATACCAGCACCATTCGTTGAAGATGCTTTTTCTTTTCCATTGTACATTTTTGGCTTCTGTGTCAAAAACTATATGTTCGTAGGTGTGAGGTTAATGTCAGGGTCTTCAATTAGATTACATTGGTCCACATGTCAGGTGTTTTTGCCAGTACCAAGCTGTTTTTATTATGGTAGCTCTATAGTAGAGCTTGAGGTCGGTGATCGTGATGCCTCCATAGGTTGTTTTATTGTACAAGATTCTTTTGGCTATCCGGGTTTTTTGTTTTTCCTTACGAAGTTGAGTATTATTCTTTCCAGGTCTGTGAAGAATTGTGTTGGTAATTTGATGGGCATTGCATTGAATCTGTAGATTGCTTTTGGTAAGAATGCCATTTTTACTATGTTAATCCTTCCTATCCATGAGCATGGGAGATCTTTCCATTTTCTGACATCTTCTTCAATATCATTTTTCAGGGACTTAAAGTTCTTGTCATATAGGTCCTTCACATGCTTAGTTAGAGTAATCCCAAGGTATTTTATATCATTTGTGGCTATTGTAAAGGGTGATAGATCTCTGATTTCATTCTCAGCCTGTTTGTCTATTGTATAGAGGAGGGCTACTGATATTTTTGAGTTGATCTTGTATCCTGCTATGTTGCTGAAGGTTTTTATTAGCTGTATCAGTTCCTTGGTTGAATTTTTGGGGTCACTCATATATACTAACATGTCATCTGCAAATAGGGAGAGCTTGACTTCTTCCTTTCCAATTTGTATCCCCTTAATCCCTTTATGTTGTCTTATAGCTCTGGCTAGAACTTCAAGTACTATATTTAATAAGTATGGGGAGAGGGGACAGCCTTGCCATGTTCCTGAATGTAGTGGTATTGCTTTGAGTTTCTCTCCATTTAATTTTATGTTGGCTGTTGGCTTGCTGTAAACTGCCTTTATTATGTTTAAGTGTGTTCACTGTATTCCTGATCAATCCAAGACCTTTATCATGAAGGGGTGTTGGATTTTGTCAAATGCCTTTTCTGCATTTAGTGAGATGTTCCTGAGGTTTTTTTCTTTGAGTTTGTTTATATGGTTTATTACATTGATGGACTTACATATGTTGAACCACCCTTGTATCCCTGGGATGAAGCCTGCTGGATCATGGTGGATAATTGTTTGGATGTGTTCTTGGAATCTGTTTGCCAGAATTTTATTGAGTATTTTTGCATCAATGTTCATGAGGGTGATCGGTCTGTATTTCTCTTTCTTTGTTGCATCTTTGTTTGGTTTAGGAATCAGGGTAATTGTAGCCTCATAGAAGGAGTTTGGTAATATACTTTCTGTTTCTATTATTTGTGACTTTTGTACAGGATTTTGTTTCTATATTTCTCTCTCAGTATGTTTATCATTTGTATATTGGAGGGCAACTGATTTTTTTGAGTTAATCTTATACCCTGTAACATTACTGAAGGTGTCTATCAGCTCTAGGAGTTCCCTGGTAGAATTTTTGGGATCACTTATGTGTACTATGATATCGTCTACAAATAGTGAAAGTTTGACTTCTTCCTTTCCAATTTGTATCCTCTTGATATTCTTTTGTTGTCTTAATTCTAGAGATAGACCTTGGAGTACCATATTGAATAGATATGGTGAGAGTGGACAGCCTTGTCTTGTTCCTGATTTTAGTGAAATCAATTTGAAAAACTCTCTGCTATATTGATGTTGTCTGTGGGCTTGCTGTATAGTTCTTTTGTTATGTTTAGGTATGTTTCTTTTATACCAGCTTGATCTCCAAGACCTTTATGATGAATGGGTGTTAAATTTTGTCAGTCTTTTTCATTATCTAGTGAGATAATCATATGTTTTTTCATCTTTCAGTTTGTTTATATGGTGAATGACATTGCCAGATTTTCATATGTGGAACCACCCCTGTATCTTTGGTGAAAAGCCTACTTGATCATGGTGGATGATTTTTTTATGTGTTGTTGGATTTGATTTGCCTGTATTTTACTGAGTATTTTTATATCAATATTCATGAGGGAAAATGGACTGTAATTTTCTTTCTTTGTTGCATCTTTGTGTGGGTTAAGTATCGGAGTAATTGTAGTCTAACAAAAAGAGTTTGGCAATATTCCTTCTGTTTCTATTGTGTTGAATAATTTGAGAAGTATTGGTATTAGATCTTCTTTGAAATTCTCATAGAATTCTGTATTGAAACCATCTGTTCTGGCGATTTTTTTTTTGTACTCTTACAGTTATCCCCCATTCAACACCACTGTCTTCCATGTTTCTAGTAGGATGGCCCCACTTCAAGTGTTCAACTGATTTTTATTTCCAAAATTTCAAAATCCATATTCCTCCTAACAAATGTATGGTCAAGCTTATCATAGAATTATTTGTATTCCTATGCTTAGCTTCTGTCTTAGATAGGGTCTCTATTTCTGTGAAGAGACACCACGACCATGGCAACTCTTAATGAGGCAAACATTTTATTGGATCTGTATTATAGTTTCAGAGGTTTGCAAGTGACAATGACACACTGGCCAAGCTTGAGCATCAGAGACCTCAAAACCTACCCCCCAGTGAAACATTTCTTCCAGCAATGCCACACTTACTTCAACAAGGACACAACTCCTAAATGTGTCACTCCCTACAGTCCAAACTTTAGAACATGAGAGCATGGGGGAGTATTCATAGTCAAACCACAACACCCACCTAACCTTTCTTATTTGGAGTTGTAAATTTGGAAGGCTACTGAAAGAGTTCTGGTAGAGAGAAAAGATGGTTGCAATTGATTATGAACAGAAGGTAAATCCAGAATAGGTGATGTGTAGAGGGTAGAAAATGTGACCATCCTAAAAAATAGTTTAAATTGCTTCCCTATAGGGCAGCATGGCTTCAGAAATACACATTTGTTCATTCCAGATTAGGTACAATGAACAGGAATGTCATAGTCTGCTGAATATGATAGTACTGAGGAGAAGCACTTCCTGCATTGACACTGACTGATCAGACCTCCAACTACACCCTCTAGTGGCTATGTGCACAGCAGAGGAAAAGGAAGAAAGAAAACTCTGGATGGACTTTGCTCTCCACAGGTGAGAAATGCACTGTGTAAGAGGTCACAGAATACAAACTACTCTCACAACCACAGATTGACCTTCCCTGAGGACTAGAAATCTTGAACTGGAAGGATGGATTAGTAATTAAAAATCCTTAGGCTGAGTATTTGCATGATTCAGAATTTATAATTGTAAGGATCAGGATAGGATACATAGTGTTTTAATTACATCCCTGCTGAGAATTATAATTTTCCCTCCTAACCAAGCCCTCAGAGTTGAAGCTGTCTGTCTCTTTCACTCTTATATTGATATACATATCTGAATGTCTCCTAGTATTCACACCCATGAACAATTCACATACTTTCTTCTGAATCTCTCATCTCATCAGGCACATACACATCTCTAGTTTCTTTTTTGTTTTTTCAATAATATTGTCCTATTTATATTTTACCAATATTGGTATTTTGACTATATGTATGTCTATGTACCATATGTGTGGACCCTTTATTTTATGTTGGTAAATAAAAAGCAGGTAAGTTCTGGTGTCTATAATTTGCCATATTCCCATTGAGTCTCCCTCATATAACCTAGTTATTGTTGACTCTTTATTGTTTTGTTATTTTGCATGAGTTGTCTTTGTGATAGAGAAAGCATATGTGGCTCCCTTTATCAGCCGTTTGCTAGAAGTCTCTTGGAGCCTCTGAGCCTGATCTCTGCTATTTGAAGGTCTTGTGCAGAATGTCTCTTCAGCTTAGTGTTCCCTTCTGGAGAGGCTGGTCCCAGGCAGATGCCCTAGTTGTTGGTTTAGTTTCTGTGAGTCCCTGTGTGTCCAGGTTTGTCAGTTGTGAGTGTTTTGTTGTGGTGCCCTTGACACCACAGGGTCCTACCATACTTCCCCATCTCCTTCCTCAGGGTTCCCCAAGCTCCACCTAATGTTTGGCTGTGGGTCTTTGCATCTGTTTCCATCAATTTCTAGGTGAAGCCTCTCTGAGAGTTGGGCTAGGCACCAATCTATGAGTATAGCAGAATATCATTAGGAATTACCAAATGAACTTTTTACTTATGATATTTCAAACACTCATGATATTCTTCAGTATATCCTCATTGTGAAACATATTTGTAAATAGGCACAGAATAAGTTTGTAGGAATTGATACAATTTCCACACTTTGCACCTTTGTTTGTTTAATGCCTTCTTATCAATGTTTATTGCTTTGTAGAAAGAAATGGGATGTATGTTTGTGTTTACATGAGTATCTGACTGTATTTGAACAATTATCTCTTTTTCTCTGATCTACTCCTTCTGTTAGATATTATGTGTTCAACACTTCCTGCCTTCTAGTTTGTGGTGCCAATGTTTTGCTTGACCCTTAGCTACAGCAGCAGTAGCAGCATCACCAAGGCACCACTTTAACCATACTATCTGAAACAGCCTAAAATTTGTTATAGAACTATGGAACAGCTTTATATTAGATAGCTTTGGCACAATATAGACAAATTAAAGTTCTAATCATATATATGCTTAGGGTTTTCAAAATATTATGCATATTATCCTTATCCTTGGCTAATACTATTTCCAATCTACATAGTTTTATTTGAAGTAACTCAAATGTGCATTGAACATTTGTGGAGGGAATAACAACTTCTCTACTCCATTAACTAAGTTTAATATATTATAATAAGTATTTCCTTACTGGTTTCAAAAATTAGATTTTTTTCCTGATATAGTCCAGGTCTCATGTAGATCTGCCTGAACAGAAACTGGCAGTCAAAGATGGCCTCGAAATTCTGGCATTCCTGCTTCCTTCTCTCAAGAGCTGGCACTACAGGAGTGCATCAGTTCATGCAATGATGGGCCTCTAACCAAAAGTAAAGTTATTATAGTAGACAAGAAGTCCATCAATTAAGCTACTTTCAAAAAGTTAGTTTCTTACTTCTTAGGAGCAAGAACTGAACTGCATATGTATGTTTTCTGCATAAATTTATGCCTTATACCCTATAACTTATTCTCCCTAATGCTGCTGATTATTCACAGGAAGAAACAGTCCCAATTTCAATTCATAAATTTTGCTGAGTGCATTTTAATTCCCATTGATGATTTTTCATATATTTTCTGGTTTCCACATGGACAAACATCCATCCCTGTCTGTTTTCTAACAATCTCACCAGCAGGAGGAGCCAATAATACATGTTTATCCAATTAAGACACCAACTTTTGCACTGCTATCCAGTTAACAGTAACTGTAACATTAGCGACAAGAGAAGTTTCCAGTTTCTGATTCACATGCCCTCCAGCATTTTTTCCTAGTCCCTCTCCACTTCTGTGAGAGTGGTCTGGGCTCATTTTGTATTCATTGTTAGCCAGTGGGAACTGGAGATCCTGACAATTCCTTGTTTTGTAGATGGAGAAAAGCTATCCTGGGATACTAGCCCTGAACAGTGACGTTCCTGGACAGGAGGATTAGTATCACACCTGTTTCCTTTTCCTTTCACTCACTGTACTCTAGTGCAGACCTGGTACAGCTGCTGGAGTGCAGATTCTTGTCACCTGAGTGGAGGTTGCTGGTTAGCATCTTGAAAGTTTCCAAAGTTGAGAATATAAAGGCCATAGGAAGAAATCTGTCAGTATGCCTGAAGGAAAACATTTGACATAATACAGCTGTCGTGGAATATCTCCCCTGTGATCTCAAATGATCATTATAGGAAGGGGAAAGACAGGCAAGGTGTGACTTTTCATGAGCTATTGAGATATCTCTTTTGGTATTTTTTTTCTATTTTGCATATTGCTAATGATATGAATCTGTAGAAATGAATTATTTTTATTTTTTCAATTTAGTAACTTCCAACAGTAAAATAAATTACTATTTTGATATATTCTGTATGTTTGTGGGCAAAATGTAATTGCTTAATCAAAACATACATACATGGTATCAGTTTCTTAAATATATTCATATTAATGGATATAATCAGGACACAGGGCATATATTTTTTGTCTCTATTGAAGACTTTGATATAGCTCTCAAAGCAAATGCTATGACTCTAGTCAACTTTTTCTTTGACATTTTAGGTCAATCAGTTTCTTCATGTATCCACTTATTCTTTTTGAGACCACTCCTGTGCTTATCATCATATCCAGGTCCTGTGTAGGTGTCATTCTAACCCTGACAGATCTCTGTCTCCTATGGAGTAGTTGTGGAAAACTCTTTGCAGTCAACCCTTCATGAAAACTCACACTAAGTCCACCATACCCTTACTCCCAAGGAACACACAAGCTGGATTCCAATATGGCTGTAACTCCCTGTGTACAGTTTCCATTTCACTTTGTTACATGTTTCTCTCACCACATGACTTGTATTCCTCTTCCTTGAACCTAAATAAAGAGATATATCCTCTTAGTATCTGGAAGAGTTATGCTGTCAACAGCAAACGCAAGGGTAGTTAGTAACTGAGCTGTCATAAACAGAGCAAAATAAGATTGTGTGAAAAAAATGAGTTAGTTACATGAGATTCTGACATTTACACACCGAGTTTTCCAATATTTTATTTTTATTCATGTGGAAATCATCATGATCAAGAAGCTGCTTCCTGAGTTGTCTAGATCAGTCCTAATGGACACTCTAGGTTCAGGGAATATTTTGAAAAATGGGTTAAAAAGATTGTAAGAACCAGAAGATCAGGAAATTTGCTATGAGTTTGCTATCTCCTAATAACATCCAAAGCTATATATGTAAAATCTCACCAATATGTCTGCATAAACGTGAGCTGAACAAGGAGGATAACAATGAACCTGCCATACTGGTTGGGAAGTCTTCATGAGGCCTCAGTTCTTCACAAAAAACCACAGACTACTGAACAAAGCTCATGGCAGAAGATGTGCTCCTCTCCAGGGAAGAGCACACCAATTGCTTGTCCATGGCCTAACGGACATGTAACATAATACAGATCCAAAAATGTTATTTAAGAATACATATATATATATATATATATATATATATATATATATATATATATGTGTGTGTGTGTGTGTGTGTGTGTGTGTGTGTGTGTGTGTGTGCAATAACAATTAATGAAAACAAAAAGAATTCATGAATTTGAAGAGGGAAGGATCAAGTATTTGGGGGGTTTTAGAGGGAGGAAAGATAAAAGAGAAATGTTATAATTAAAATTCAATCTCACATATAACGAGGAAACAAAAAAGATAAAGCTGCACCACATCAATAACATCTATATATCTATGAAAGGACCATGTAATAATTTGTCTACTGTTTAGAACTGTGGCATACATATGTCACAGTCCCTGCCATTGAGGGAAATGGAACATGAAATCCTATTTAGAAAATAATCAAAAAGTAAATAAGGTGCAATTCATAGACTGGAACTGCTCTTTCATCTCCCAAGAGAAGTACATTCCCTACAGATTAACCTGTACTGCCTTTTTTGTCTGAGACATAGGAGGACCACAGGCCTTTAATGAATAACTTACCTGACCATCCCTGCAGTTGTTCCCATCCTTTGTTGATTTGCATGTTCCCAGAGCACAGCCCACTGCCTTGAGGTCTTCTTCATATTCAGGTCACACCCCTCTCAAGAGTCAGCCTCAGACAGGTCACAGCACAGACATGAGGGCCCCCACTCCACTCCTGGGGTTACTGCTTCTCTCTCTCACAGGTAAGGAAGACACCATTGAAAGTGTACACAGCTGAGTGTGGTCAGTGCTAGCTGGTCTCTGGGAAAGTCCTCTTATATCAGAATTAATTCCATGGTAATTTTTTTTCAATTTTCCAATCTCAGGAGCCAAATGTGATGTTCAGATGACCCAGTCTCCAGCCTCCTTGTCTGCATCTGTGGGAGAAAGTGTCACCATGACATGCCAAGCAAGTCAGGACATTTATAGTGACTTAGCATGGTATCAGCAGAAACCAGGGAACTCTCCCAAGCTCCTGATCTATGGTGCGAAATACTTGGCAGATGGGGTTCCATCAAGGTTTAGTGGCACTGGATCTGGCACACAGTATTCTCTCAAGATTAGCAGCCTGCAGGCTGAAGATATTGCGACTTATTACTGCCAATACATTTATGGTACCCCTCCCACAGTGATTCATGCCATGACACAAACCATCAGAGAAGCAGAAGTGAGAGCCCAGGCTGTCTTGATTGCTACTTCTGATGTTTCTAGCTACTGTAAGTGTTCCTCTTTGCCTGGAGTTACAGGACAATGTCAGGTTTCTATGTGCAGATCTGTTTTTATTTAGACAAACTGTTCTGTGTCCCCTTCCCCAGGCCTATCATTAAAAACAAGGGAATGCTTCTCATGACTTATATGAGAAAATAACTTTTCCAGAGTATCAGAGTTATGGCAACAGCTGAGATTCTTGCAACAATGGTGTAAACAGCACACACACACACACACACACACACACACACACACACACACACACACAAATTTGGAGTTGCCTTAGAAAGAAAATTTTTGTCTAATTATTGCTTTAAAATTCTAAGGAGGCAGTTTGGCAAGAGAGCTTAGTGATTAGGAAAACTAGCTGCTCTTCCACTGGAACTAGGTTTGATTCCCAGCACCCATACCATGGCTAGCAAACTTTTATAACTGCAGTCCCAGTATATCTTAGACCTCCTTTTCTTCTAGCTTCTGAGACATTGTACTCATGTGGTATACAAACAAATATGCAGCCAAAACACCAGTACACATTGAATAAAAATAATAAGTATTAATTATTTTCAAAACCCTACAGGGCTAGTATTCAGAAAAACTGATACTGGAAAGAGATTATCTTCACAATCTAGAGTCTACTGTTTATTGAACATAAGTCTTTTTGACAATATGCTCCTCAGGTCATAGGGTGTCAACTCTTGTATTATATCAATGGAGAGGAAGGAATTTCTTTTATTAACTGTTCATCTCTTGCTTTGCTAGAAGTACAAGTGTCTTAGTTAATTTTCTTTTGTTTTTTGGGGGGTAAGGGGGGCTTTATGTGGATTATACTACTACATCATAGTTCATCACTGAAGGAATTTAGGCCAGAAACTCAAATAGGGCTGAATCTGGGAGGCTAAGTAAGAGTGATGCTTATGGACTTGTTCATTGCGGCCCGCTCAATTTTTTTTTTTTATGTTTTTATTTGTTATCTGAGTACACTTTTCCCACCCTCTATTCTTCTCATTGATACCCACCTCCTCTCCCATCCAGATCTTCTCCATTTCAGTCTTCCATTAGAAAAGAACACTCTTCTAGAAGATAACAGCAAAATAAAATTCTATAAGATAAAATGAAACCTGTCATATTGAAGTTGGACAAGACAATCCAACAGAAAAACAAAAGAGCTCCAAGAGAAGCAACAAGTGTCAGAGCACCACTTCCTTACACATTCAGGATTCACAAGAAAGTACTGAACTGAAAACTATAGCACACAGACAGAGGACCTGGTGCAGACACAGGGAGGTCCTGTGCACACTGTTTCTGCCACTGTCAGTTCTTATCAACTTGGCTCATTAGCTGAGAGGACCTTGTTCTCTTGATGTCATCCATCTCTGGGTCACCATGATCACTTTCTGCTTCCTCTTCCGTGATATTTCCTGGGTTCTAGGGGGAGGAAATTGAGTGACACATCCCATATAGAGATACGTGTTCCATACTCTCTATCTCTCTATTAATAATGTCCTGCTATTGGTCTCTCTTTATTTGTTCTTATCTGCTGCAGGAGTTGGTTTTTCTAATGATGGCTGAATAAGGCATCAATGGATGAGCAGACCACAACTATCTATAAGAGTAATTTTTTATTTATATAAATATATACATATATACATATACATATACACATACATATACATATATATGTTGCTTGGTAGAATTTGGTTTTACTTTAGGTCTCTGGGCCATCTATACTCTAGCACTTAGCTACCAAAGCAGTGTCCAGTATGGGTTCCATCTAATGGATTGAGCCTCAAGCAAAATCAGACTTTGATATGTTACTCTCACAAGTTTTTGCCACCATTTCTCTAGCATATTTTATAGGCATGATAGATATAGATCAAAGATGTTATGGTTGGGCTGGTATTCACTTGGTAGCTTGCAGAGAGCCTTTCCATGTCATAGACAATAGAAAATGGAGATTGAGTTTCTATGTAGGCCCCAGCTTGACCTCTCCATGTTCAATGACTTGTGAGGGTGTTGTCTTCATCAATGGAATCTTACTGTCAGTTTGTAGGAGAGCAACTTATTTTCTTGTCAATAGCCTAGGTTGTTTGGGAATTTTCATGGAAGCCATTTGGCCAAAAAAATCAATTGAATGACACCAAATCCCTACACTGAGCTTCATTTGGTGAAAAGTGATAGCTAGTGGGAGTTCTGTCTTCTTCATTATTTAGAGAATTCATTGGGGTCACTATTATGTATTATATGAAGGTTGCACTGCACAAGGGCCTTGTTCACACCCTCAGTTCTTTCCTTCAACTTCTTCTCATCTGATTCTTTACCCCCAAGGTCCAATCCACTCATAAAATCTTTACCCTTTCCCCCACCCAAGGAGATCCACTTTCTCCCTCAGCTGTTCTCTATGCCTAACCTCTCTGGTTCTATAAATTGTAGTTTGATTATAGTGTATTTAATGGCTTACCTTTCCTTTGCTGTGGTAAGATACCATTAACAATGCAATTTTTAAAAGAAAGAATTTAATTTGGGTGCTTGTATTTTCAAAGTGTTTGTTGGGAATCAATATAGTGGGAAGTATGTCAACAGGCAGGCATTCATGGTGCTGGAGCAATATATAAGAGCTTAGATTTTTATCTGCCAATAGTAAGCAGAGAGAAGCTAAAAGGTCACTGAGAATGGATTGAGCTTTTGAAACCTCAACGACATTCCTTAGTGCTATACTTCCTAAAATAGCTAATCTTTCCTGATCAGTTCCAACAATCTGGGCCCAGGCACTCAAATGTGTGAACCTATGTGGATATTCTCATTTCAACCACCATAGCAAGTGAGATTTCCAATAAAGAACACTGTAGGGAAAGATTTAGTCACAGTTGGACAGGTAAGTGTAGGCATTTCTCAGCAACCTTGGACCAACTAGGCTTGATCTAGGGACACAGTCCTTTCTAATAAAAAAATTTAACTGGAAACCACACTTCACAAAGGTGCATGAACACCACTCTCCAAAGAATGCAATTAAGTCATTTTAACCAATGGTTTAATGGAATCCTCCATTATGGCTAAAAATGCCCATGAAGATATAATGGAGTAGTAGTAGTCAACCTATCCTGTCTAAAACTGACTTTATATAAAATGTTCTTAAAATAACTTTGTATGAAAAATGTCCTATTTACTATCTTATACATGTTCATGATCTATCATGTATATGATTGCAATAAGATATATCATGGTAAAAGGATATATGCATTGAAAAAGGGTATCAATGAAAACAGAAAATTATATACCTTAGACCTCTCAGCAACCATATTCTCTTCTCCTGTAGATGACAAGCAGAAGCACATAGAACTATCTGCTGAGAAAATTTCATGAAGAGAATGATAATACTCTATTGCAGTTTATCTTCCTTTACTTCAGTTTGACACTGAATAAAATCTTTTCCTGTTTCACTCTATGATTCTGTCTCCAATTCTTTGAACAAGACCCCAAACCCTGAGGAGACAGAAGTCCAGACAGGTAGCTGACATAATGAATGAGGGTAATGTAAAGAAATTAACAAGTATTGAGGCAAAAGGTATTTAGTCCTGCTTGAAATATGAAACAAACAAAAATTCAGTTTGAAACTGGGGAGAAGGCTAACTGATGGTATTTTACCAATGAAGTTGTACAAATAGATTGAGCCAATGGAGAACAGAGAAAGCATGGACCTACAAATCATGCCTTTTCAACCTGTATGTGTATTTTTACCATGTTTATAAGCTATTGGGATTTTCATTGGGGAAAGTGTGTCTATACAGATATAGTTGTGTATTTACATCATTTCCAAATCCTCCTGTTTCCACTCCAATTATCCCTATGGCCTTGTGCCATATCATCTTTAATTCTTGTTGTCTTCTTCAGTTATTATTGCTACACACTCACCACCCCCTCACACACACAGAAGGAGAAAGATGAGTGAGTGAGTGAGAGAGAGACACAGAGAAAGATAATAGATATGTTTATATATAGCTCTTGCTGAGTCCATTTTAAATTGCTCATATTTATATGTGTCTAGGAGTAACTTTGAAGAATTGGATACTTGTTAATTGATTAGTCCCTGGAGATCACAGATTTTTCCTTTATTAACAGTCATCAGTTGCCTTCATGTAGGAGATTTCCCTCATCTACAATGTTCTGTCAGTTTTTGTTGTTATTGTGCTGGTTTGTGTTGGCAAAGAGATGATGGAAAAAATTTGATGATGAGGAATTTAACTGATATCAAAGCAGAAAATGAGTAAGTAGGAAGTAAAAAAAAGTGAAGGGAGGGAGGGATGAATAATAAATAGCACTGTATATTTGGAAAAAACCATTGGTAAAATTGTTATTTTATGCTTATTTAAATATATAAATTTTTATATTATTATATATATATATATATATATATGCCATAATATCTATATAAAATTTAGAAGAAGTTGTGCAATTTGGGGTCATAGTGGTTACCAGAAAGAGTCATAGTTATCTAAAAAAAACCTTAGTTCAGGGCAGGGGAGACCTTCCTTGAAGATGTTAGTTAAAATTGTCAAAGAGATTATCAAAATGATATAGCAAATGTGGTTATATATTGTGTATGCCAATAAAATTTGCCTGAATATCAGTGGACAGAACAAGTCACTAGATTAAATATAGAGGGCAGGCAGTGGTTGCACACACCTTTAACCCTAGCACACAGGAGGCAGAGATCCATCTTGATTTCTTTGAGTTCAAAGCCACACTGGACTACATGAAATTGAATCATTTTAGGAGAGAAAACAGAGCTAGGCAGTGGTAGTACACACCTTTAATCCCAGTACTGGAAAGCACACACACTTTTAATCCCAGGAAATGATGGCCGGGGAGAGAGGTATATAAGGCATGAGGAAAGAGGAACTAAAGGTTTTTCAGCAGGGAAAGCTAGAGGCTTTTTCAGCTGGAGCCTTTGGGGTGAGGACTCAGAGTACTTCAATGAGAGGGTTCATGTATTTGGTGAGGTGAGACTTGGCAGTGGGGCTGTTTCTTTGTCTCTGATATTTCAGCATTTATCACAATATGTGGATCATTTTTTTAAATTAAAAGACTTAGTAGAATTTGTGATACTCGTACTGTGCTAGGTTCCAGAAGAGCCAGGGAAAGGAAAAATGGGAAAATAGCCACAAGGGCCTAGTTTTGTCCTTGAATAAGCATACACTCGACCATATCTCTTCTACAACCCTTCCTTGCTTAGTAGGACTTCTCAGACACCTGAAGGACTGAGACACAGTCATATAGCTTAGCCCTTTCCAAAATACTTATGTCAGATCCTCTGAAAACCCTTTCTCCATATACAGACCATATTTAGAATCCTACCACTATTGGTTTGGATGTATCCTGTTAAGATTGTTGTCATATATGGCTGAAAAAAAGGTAAAATTGTACAAAAGGAGCTGTTTCACTGTACTCATTACTAATCATCATCATCATCATCATCATCATCATCATCATCAAATTGGACTTCAAACAAGACTGCTTAGGGTAATTAAAATGTGTTTTCTGAAGAAGCCTCAATATCTTGTATTTCTCTGATAGAATTATGGGTAGCTGTCCACCAAGAGATGAGTGGATAATGAAAATTCCATGTATGTATTAATATTATCTAACTTCAAAGAAAAATGGAATTATAATATTTCAGGAAAATTGATCTACTTATAGTGTTTAATATTAATTGTATCCACATTATCTTAGAAAGAAAAAACTTTCTTTTCTGGAGGAATATAGATAATGATAACTATATATGTAAGCAAGTGTACGTGTGTATAGTGTCATATGTGGAAAAGAGACAAGAAAGGCTACAAATTAAAATATAAAATTGGACTGAATCTAGGTAATCAACATGAGGTACAAATGAATATATATATATATATAATTGTCTCATGCTAATTTCATTACAGAATTTTCATTTTGGGATGTAGAATAGTGCTTACAAATATATTTAGCAGCAACAGTGTAATTTCTTATGTAAGGCTCCACAGCTCCCATCCATTGTTTGCTCTAACTGTAGCTGTTAATTTGGACAGATAGATTTTGGGACTGGTTACATGTTGGTGTGTGATTTTCTTTTGCAATTTTATTTATGATGAATTTTATTTAAAATGTTCATATGAA
>NW_023413172.1:0-17935 GCF_903995425.1 Onychomys torridus
AGAGATAGAAAAGGCACTCTGGGAAATGTAGTTTCTGTGAACATAGAAGAAAAGAACTCTGAAGGTTAGTTTAGTTTGATGACACAGAGAAGCACAGTGGAAAACGGCAAGTTCGTGAATGAGTATAACAAAAAGTCACTATGGGAAATGTAGTTCTGAAGACGTTAGAAGAAACGGCACTGTTGGGAAATGTATTTCCCGTGACACAGAGAAAGGAACGTGGCCATCCATATTTCTGATGTCTATAGCAGAAGGCAAAACTGTGGGAAATGTATTCTTATGTCACTGTGAAAGAGACTCGTAAGAGATATGTAGTTCTGATGATGTAGAGAAAGGAATGTGGAAAATGTAGCTTGTTGATGTTATAGAGAAAGGAACTTTATGGAAATGAAAATTCTAATGACAGAGAAAGGATCTGTGGATGACGTAGTTCTAATGACTTAGAGAAAGGCAGCTGTGGTAAATGAAGATCTGATTGACGGTAGCATAGGATCATGTCGGGAATTTGTGGCTCCGAGATGACGAGGTGAAAGGAATTAATAGGAAATGTAGTGTCGGGTGGATGAACACAGAGAGAAGGCACAAGCGGTAAAATGTGTTCTGTGACATAGATAAAGAAACTGTGAGAAATGGAATGCTTATGACATGAAATAAAGACAATATGGGGAATTTAGTTCTAATGCATATGCACAGGAACTGTGGGAAATGTAGTTGGATGTCAAAGAGAAAGGAAAGTGTTGGAAATGGGGTTCTGGAATATCATAGAAGATAGAAACTGTGGAGAAATGAAATTGTGATGAACAAGAAAACGCACGTGGAGAAAATATAGTTCTCCTGGACCACAGAGAAAGGAACTATCAGAGTAATGTAGTGCTGGATGATTGTAGTGAAATCCACTGTGGGAAATTGTTGTTTCTGATGACAAAAGACAAAGGCACTGTAGGAAAGGTCGTTCT
The DNA here is from genome assembly GCF_903995425.1 of Onychomys torridus. Taxonomy (NCBI): domain Eukaryota; kingdom Metazoa; phylum Chordata; class Mammalia; order Rodentia; family Cricetidae; genus Onychomys; species Onychomys torridus. The sequence continues at coordinate 957 of NW_023413172.1, forward strand.
ATGTTGTTGTAGATGGGGCCACTAATGGGAAATGTAGTTCTGATTGTCCATGGAGAAAGGCCATTGTAAAAAGTCTAATTTTGTTGACAACAGATAAAGGCCACTGTAAGGACATGTAGTTCTGGTGACTCCAAGAGAAAGGCACACTGTGGGAAATTGTATTTCGTGATGAAGATAGAGAAAGGCATTATGGGAATGTAAGTTCCTAAAGAATGTGTGAATGGCACTTGTGGGAAAATATAGTTAAATGAAAGAGTTAAGGCTTCTGTAGGAAATGTATGGCTTTTAGTTTAGACAAAAATTCATTGGGGAAATTGTAGTTCTGGTGATGTAGATAAATCAACATGGGCCATTTATTTCTGATGTCATAGAGGACAGGCATTTTGGGGAATGCGTCAGATACACCAGCTAGGGTACTGTGGGTAATGTACATTCTGATGACATAGAGAAAGGGAAGTGTGTGAAATTGTAGTTCAGATGACACCATGCAAGGCCACTGTGGGAAAAAGATGTTGGATGAAACAGAGATGCACTTTTGAAATGTAGGTTTCTGTGATATAGAGAAAGGCACTGTGGGAAATGAGGTTCTGAAGACAGAGAAGGCACTGTGGGAAATATTCTGATAATGTAGAGAAAAGAACTTTGGAAATGTAGTTCTGATGACAGAGAAAGGGACTGTAGGGAAATATAGTTGCTCAATGAACAGGAGAAAGGCACGTGGAAAAGGTTATTTTTCACATAGAGAAAGGCTATGTGAGTAAATGTAGTTCTGAAGACGTAGAGAAAGGCATGAGGGGGAAATTTAGTTTGAAATGTCATGGGAGCAGGCCACTGTTTGAGAAATGTTAGTTCAAATGACAATGAAAAGGCACTGATGAGACACTGTAAAACAGATGTAACAGAGAATAGCACTTGTGGATAATGTAGTTCTGTGACATAGAAAGGGAACTGTGGGAAATGTTAGTTATGATGACACAGAAAAGAGGCACTGGTGGGTAATGAAGTTTTGGTGACACAAGAGAAGGAAGAGTGTCCAATGTGTTTCTGAATAGTGTAAAAAGGAAATGTTGAGAAATTGTAGTTCCTGATGATTTAAAAAAAGAACTGGTTAGGAAATGATAGTAGTTCTGGGTGGACACAGAAAGGGACTGGTTGGTATTGTAGCTGGCTGATGTCATAGAAGAAAGGAACTGTGGGGCTTGGTCTCTGGCTGGTCCTCCTGAGTCAGAAGAGGCCCGTGACTACAGGCCACAGTGACTGATTCCTCCCCTCTCATGCCGGGGGAACCCTGCACTCCATACCTTCTATATCCCTTGGATGCCTCTTGGAAAAAATCTCAAGCCTTTAACACCTGGCACCTGACTTGAAGGCCCTAACTTGTTCACTTGTGGCAATAAAGTTTGCCCTCATTATTCTTTAGTAATCAGTCTTAAAAGGCCACATAACAGCACACCTAGATCCCAGTATTATATGGGATTTACAACTATTGTGAGTGTCGGGGAAATGGAAAAGTGACCTATATGTAAAAGCCTTCTCTTACCTTCGATCCAAGCCTTCTCTCTGTGCCTCCCATTCCCCACCAAGCTATTACTAGCTATGAAGTCAGAAACAGGATGAATACAATTTCTTTTGATACACCTACTGAGCCTCCACCAATATAAACCAAAGCCAAAGCCCACAGCTTCCTCTCTTCCAGTCCCTTCAGTTTCCATTTCTCCTCCTCAGAAACAGGTCATTCAACAGGCCAACCTTCCGCTGGCACCCACTTTCAATTCACCAACAGCCCCTAGTCCTCCTGCTACTCATTTCCACTCTACCTTTGGGACCTCCTATAGCTTCGTCGATCTAAACCAGCCCCAGCTCTCCCTTTGTGAGAGGTTGCTGGGTGGATGATCTTTGTAAAAGTAAATGTCCTTCTCATTATTAGAGCTCTCTCAATAAAAAAAAGGTTGTGGTCCTATAGGCCAATTCTCCACCTTTATTAATAAGATTTCCAATACATTACCTAATCCTATGATTTAAATTTCATGATGTCTGTATGATCCTTCCAAATCTCCTCTCAGAAGAGTGGTAAGCAAGTCTGGGATCAGGCTAGGGCCCATGCAGATAACTCTATCAAACATATAAACACTACCCAGTGGGGCTAGGGAAGTCCCAGACCAGGAGCCTGGATGGGATTACAAACAATCCAGGAGACATCCTAGCTAGAAATCAGTTTGTAAATTGTTTCCTAGCTGGTCTCCACAGGGCTGCCCTGAAGTCAGTAAATTAAGAGATAAGTCCAAAGGGTCATCCAGGAAAAACCCTGAAAACCCATCTGAATTCTGGAACTGGTTTACAAATAGGCCCTCTCACAATGGTCCAGCCTGGATCCTGAGACCCCAGATGGAAATCACCTCCTTCTGAAACCAACCTTTGGGCACCCCATTTCTGTCTCTCTTTTCTCCATGTTGTCACACTTTTAAAGTATAAGGGTCTTATCAAACATTATGTCCCTCTCAATTCTCTCCCTTCAGGTGGCATTGGTAGCAAATACACCACTGACATTTTGACCATGTCAACCTCTTAACATCTCAAATCTCTCCCATCTCAGTCCTGGAATACTCCCCTTCACAATCACACATTGAGACCCTAGGAGAGTTACTACCCTATCCAATACATACACATGAAGAAGTGTTCCTCAAGCCACCTATACATGGTATACAGATGGCACCACCTTTCTATATGAAGGAGTATATGGAGTGGGATATGCAATTGTCTCAGACACCATAGTGGTCAAACATAAGCTCTTCTAGCTCACAACCACAAATCAGCAGCCTGAATATAATAGTTCTAACCAATGCTTGTCAAATAGCAAAGAGACAACCCCCAAAACTGTATACAAACCAAGAGCTGCCTCTGGTCTCAGAATAATGAGACTTCACCAACCTGTTCAAGGCTCATGCCCCACCATGTCCGGTCAAGCTCTCCCTCTTTTCCTTCTACTTCTTCCCACTCACTCTTATTGCTATCAAACACTACATTTGAAGATTTAAGGTTCAGGAGACATATGCGCAGCAGTTCAACCGAACCCGCTCATGTCGTAGGGTCTGGAGACTGCTGGAAACATAATGCATATGCAGGAAAACACTGCTGCCTGTTATGAAGAATGGGGAATCTTTTACATTCTGATTTAGGATCCATGGCACCAACTGGAAAATGGGAGTCATTGGGAAGCTTTATTATAGCATCTATCAAATCTGCCGACCAGATATTCTCAAAATAGAGAGGGCACACATTCACTCTCTCATCCCCTTGGAGTGGATAGAGTAGAATTTGGAACCAAAGCTCTTCAAAGGCTCCCACCTCCTTGCCATACCAGCTCTTGTTTCAGACCCTAATTACCACATATCAGCTATTGAATGGTGCATAGGCCTGACCATTTTGGAGAATGCTGGTTATGTGTCTCTTCCAGGGTCAAGTGCTCACGCCACCCATTTATGGCCTCACCCATTGTCCTATTCAATTCTCTCACCTTACAATTTATTAATTGCTCCAATCCAAAAGTCACTACTACACCTTGTCTCTCTCACAATTTCTCTCTTCGACATTACAGAATATTAACTCCTCAGGAATACATTTTGTGGGCACTCTGGATTTTTGAAGACTGCAATAATACCATTACCCTTAGCACTAACATCCAGCACCTATGTCCAAAACATAATGCCTCTACTCTCGGTGGTACTCAGATTTACCCACTGTTTAGCAGCTAGGTGTTCTGGGATTTTTGCCCCTGTGGTGTTCATGTTTCCCAAATTAGGGGTGGTACCTGGTGAAGAACCCTTGCAATTCCCATCTCCAAGTTCATAGCAGCAAGGCATGACAAAAGAGCCATCCAAATAATACCCTTTATAGTAGCTCTAGGTATAACTGCAGGTATAGCCACTGGAAAAGTGGGACTGACTACTTCCCTTGCTATTTACCATCAAAATTCCCTCACAATTCATGCAGGATTTCCAATGAGAAGCTCAGACCATCCTTACTCTTCAGGAACAGATAGACTCACTGGCCACTGTGGTATTACAAAATCAGAGAGGATTAGATTTACTAACAGCAGAAAGAGGTGGTCTTTGTCTCTTTCTTGAGGAAGCATGGTGCTTTTACTTCAATTAATCAGGGATAGTTCAAGATAAGATCCAACAACTCCAGATGGATCTTCAAACTCAGAAACAGCTTGATGCCGCTAGATAATGGAGCACTAATAATCAGATATGGAAATGGATGCTATCTTTCTTATCCCCTCTTTTCATTTTCCTAGCTGTACTAATTACATCCTGCCTCATAAACTACTTGGTTAGATTTCTTCAACAGCAGATCCAAAATATTTCTAACCAAACTCTGAACCAGTTAATATTACAAACCCTATTGACAAATCCAGACATCTGAAGAACCTGGTTAAATCCTAAGGAAGAAGGTCAAGACTGTCTCTAAAACCTTGGCACCCTAATCCAGAAGGGAGCAGTCTAAAGATAACTTAGCCCCCTTTCCAATCCTCAGCTGCTTGTTACCCTTCTCAAATCTCAGCTGCTTATCACCCTTTCCAACCCCAGCTGATTTTTACTAAACAAAAAAGGGGGAATGTAGGGAAAAGGGGCTGGCTAGAGAAACCCACCCTGACCATGGAGCCCAGAATTAGGAAAGGATGGGTCAGATAAAGGCAGTCAGAGAATCACAGTTGCTCTCAGATTAGAGCCATCTCTGCTCCTGTTCAACTGACTTTTGAAATCAACCAATCACAGAGCAGGACAGCAGAATCTTGGCCCCAGGGCCCAGGACCAGGGAAAGAAACCACAGGCTGTGTTCAGGACCTGGGCCAGAGAAATGAACAGTTTATCCCCAAACCCAGAACCCAGTAAATATGCCCTGACTCTGAAACTAGTACCAAAATAACACCCTTGGCCCTTAGAATCAGAGTCAGTGAAAAAAATGTGCCCTGGCCTTAGAGGTAGTGTCAGAAAGCCAAGAGAGGCCAGGGAAAGAAACAGTTTGGCAGTAAAATCAGGGCCATCTCTGTCCCTACATCACAAAACTGGCCAATCCCTGGGCAGATAATAAACTAACCAATCACAGTTGACTCGACCCCTAGACATACTATATAAACTGCCCTGCCTGGTCATTTGTGAGCTGTTCTCTCCACCCTGGTAGAGCCAGCTACTCTCCTGGACTCCTTGTTCCCAAATAAACTTCTTTCTCAAAAGAGTTTTGGGTGTGAACATCTTCATTGACTGGTGAACAGAAGAGCCTTGCTAGGACATCCCATTGTGGACTGAGTAAGGTGGAGCTGAGCAGAAGAACCTTTCTTGGATGTCCCATAGTGGACTGAGCAAGAAAGAGCTGCGTTACAACTGAGCCAGAGACTGTGGCTCTCGAGGAGAGGAGCAGGATTGCTGTGTCCTGTGGGGGACACCAACCCCCAAAACACGAGGTATATTCTGACTTTCCCGAAGAGTCAGGATACCCTTCCTTGCTGAAGCAGTTCCTGGCCTGACTCTGCAGAGAAAGTCAGAAAACCTTCCATTCCAAGGTTGGGCTGCTTCTTTGCAGTCCCAGCCATCACAGCTGTGCTAAACAGCTCCAGGTGTCCAGGACACCTTTGGGGCATAACTCTTGTTCTGAGTAGCTCAAGGTGTCTGGGATACCTCGCCCTCTAGGGCTGAACTCTCACCTTGCAGTTTCAGCCATCAATTTACTAACATTTTAGGGCCAAAACCAGGGACACCAAACCCAGAGTTTTTTGCAGTTAACTTACACTGTCAAATAGTGAAAGGCACTGTGGGAAATGTAGTTATTATGATGTAGAGAAAAGACATGTTGGTATTTAGTCATGATGAGATGGAGAAAGTAACTATGGGAAGTGAAGTTCTCATGACATAGACATATGAACTGTAGGAAATGATGTTTTGATGACATAGAGACAGGCACTATAGGAATGTAGATCTGAAGATGTAGAGAAAGGCACTATGAGAAATGTAGTTCTGATGATGTATAAAAATCCACTGTGGGAAATGTAGTTCTGATGTCATACAGAAAGGCACTCTAGGTAATGAAGTTCTGAAGAAGTAAAGAAAGGCACTGTGGGAAAAATAGTACAGATCACACAACACTGTGGAAAAACATGTTCTGATGATGTTGTGAAAGGCCCTGTAGGAAATGTGAATCTGATGACAGAGAAAGGCACTGTGGAAATGTAGTTCTCATGACACAGATAAAGGAACTGTGGGTAACATAGTTCTGATGACGTAGAGAAAGGAACTGTGATAAATGTAGTTCTGAAGACATAAACATAGGAACTGTGGGAAATGAAGTTCAGTTGACCCTGAGAAAGGCACTGTGAGTAAACTCGATCTGGTGAAACAGCATAAGGCACTGTGGGAAATGTATTTCTGTGACATGGAGAAAGGCATTGTGGGAAATATCGTTATGATGACACAGAAAGGCAGTGTTTGAAATCTAGTTCTGATGGAATGGAGAAAGTATCTGTGGGAAATGTAGTTCTGATGACACAGACAAAGGCAGTGCAGGGAATGTAGATCTGATGACACAGATAAAGACACTGTGGGAAATGAAGTGCTGTGACTTAGATAAAGGCACTGTGGGAAATGTAGTTCTGAGAACATAGAGAAAGGCATTGTAGAAAGGTAGCTCTGAAAATGTAGATATAGGCAAGTAGGCAATGTAATTCTGATGTCATTGAGACAGGCCACTGTAGTAAATGTGTTTCAGATGACACAGAGAAAGGCAATGTGGAAAATGTCATACTGAATAGGTAGAGAAAGGAACTGTGGTAAATGTAGTTATGAAGACATAGAGAAAGGAACTGTGGTAAATTTATTTCTGATGACACTGAGAAAGGTACTGTGGGAAATGTAGTTATAATGCCATAGAGAAGGCAACTGAGGGAAATGTAGTTCTTATGACATGGAGAAAGACACAGTGGGAAATTTTGTTCTGATAACCTATAGAAAGGCACTATGGGAAATGTAGTTCATATGACATGGAAGAAGGAAGTGTGGGAAATGTAGTTATGATGAAAAGGAGAAAGACACTCTAGGAAATGTAGTGCTGATGACATAGACAAAGGCACTATGAAAAATGTTGTTTAGATGACATAGAGCAAAGAACTGTGGCAAATATTTCCTATGACAGAGAAAGGCACTATGGAAAATGAAGTTCTGGTGATGTAGAGAAAGGCACTATGGGAAATGTAGTTTTGATGACATAGAGAAAGGCACTGTGGGTAACATTGTACTGATGACATAGATAAACGCAAAACTGTTAATGTATTTCTGATGGCATAGAGACAGTCCACTCTGAAATGTATTTCAGATGACACCAAGAAGGTATTGTGGGAAATATAGTACTGATGATGTAGATAAAAGCAAGATATGTAATGTACTTCTGATGTCATAGAGACAGTCACAGTGGGACATGTAGTTCTGATGTCACAGAGAAAGATCCTGTGGGAACTGTTGTTCTGATGACATAGAGAAAGGAACTCTGGGATATAGTTCTGATGTCATTGAAAAAGGAAGTGTAGGAAATGTGGTTCTGTGACACAGACAAAGCCAGTATGGGAAATGTATTTATTGTGGCTACAAGAAAGGCACTGTGGGAAATGTAGTTCTCACTACATAGAGAAAGGAACTGGGGAAAATGTAGTTCTGATGTCATAAAGAAAGGAAGTGTGCTAAATGAGATTCAGATGACACCAAGGAAGGCACTGTGGGAAATGTTGTTTTGATGAAACAGAGAAAGACACTGTGGGAACTATAGTCCGATGACATAGAGAAAAGTAGTGTGGGAAATGTTATTCTGATACTTAGAGAAAGGCACTGTGGGAAATGTAGTTCTGATGATTGATATAAAGGCACTGTGGGCAATGAAGTTGTGATAATGTCTGAGAATGGCAGTATTGGAAATATATTTCTGATGTCATAGACAGAGGCAAAGTGGGAAATGTTGTTCTGATGAAAGAGAAAAGAAGAGTGGGAAATGTAGTTCTGACGATAAAGACAAAGTCACTGTGGGAAGTGTCATTTTGATGAAACAGATAAAGTACTGTGGGTAAAGTATTTCTGATGACATAAAGAATGGCATTGTGGGAAACATAGGTTTGATGATGTCAATAAAGGTACTGTGGGAAATGTAGTTCTGATGACGTGGAGTAAGTCACAGTGGGAAATGTATTTCTCACAACAAAGACAAAGTCACTTTGGGAAATGTCATTCTGATGAAACGGAGGAAGGTACTTTGGGTAATTTAGTTCTGATATCATAGGGAAAGGAAGTGTGGGAAATGTATTTCTGATGTCATAGAGAAAGGAACGTGGGAAATGTTGATCTGATGAAAAAGAGAAAGGCACTGTGGGAAATGTAGTTCTAATGACATAGAGAAGGGCTCTGTGCCTATTGAAGTTATGATTCAGTTGAGAAAGGAACTTTGGAAATGTAGTTTTGTTGATATAGAGAAAGGAATGGTGGCAAATATAGTTCTGAATGGGTAGAAAACAGAACTGTAGAACGGATATTGTAGAGAAAGGAACTGTGGGAAATGTAGTTCTTATTTCACAGAGAAAGGCACTGTGGGCAATGTAGTTCTGCTGACACATAGAAAGGCACTGTGGGGAAAGTAGTTCTGATGACGTAAACATAGGAACAGTTGGAAATGTCTTTCTTTGACATAGAGAAAGGAACTGTGGGAAATGTAGTTATGATGAGATGGAGAAAAGCTCTTTGGGAAATGTAGTTCTGATTATGTAGAAAATGGATCTGTGGGCAAAGTGATTCTGGTGATACACAGAAAGTCACTATGGGAAATGGAGTTCAGAGGGTACAAAAAAGGAACTTAGTGTAATGTAGTTCTGGTGACAAAGTAACATAAGTGTGAAAAAATAGTTCTGATGACTTATACATAGGAATTGTGAGAAATGTAGGTTAGAGGACACTGATAAGGCACTGTGGAAAATGTAGGTCTGTGATTAGAGAAAGGAACTGTGGGAAACATAGTTGAGTTGACAAGGAGAAAGGCACTGTGGGAACTGTAGTACTGATGAAACAGAGAAAGGCACTGTGGGTATTGAAGTTCTGAGGAGGTAGAGAAAGAAACTCTGGGAAAAGTAGTGCAGATAACATGTAGAAAGACACTGTGGGAAATGTAGTTCTGATGTCATAGAGAAAGGAACTGTAGGAAATGTAGTGATGTGAGTTAGAGAAAGGTACTTTGGTTAGTGTAGTGCCAATGATGTAGAGCAAGGTGCTGTGGGAAATAATAGTTCTGATGACATAGAGAAAGGAACTTTGTGAAATGTAGTTCTGATGTCAAAGAGATTGGAACTTAGGGTAATGTAGTTCTGTTGACATAGAGAAAGAAACTGTAATAAATGTAGTTCTGATGACACACACATAGGAACTGTGGGCAATGTAGTTCTGATGACACCAAGAGAGGAACTATGGGTAATGTCGATGTGATGAAATAGTGAAAGGGACTGTGTGAAATGTGGTTCTTATGCCAAAGAGAAAGACACTGTGAGAAATGTAGTTCTGATCACATAAAGAAAGGTTTCCTTTATGTCTGTCTTATAGCTCTGGATAGAACTTCAAGTACTATATTGAATAAGTAGGGGGAGAGGGACAGCTTGCCTTGTTCTGATTTTAGTGTTATTGCTTTGAGTTTCTCTCCATTTAATTTGATATGGCTGTTGGCTTGCTATAGATTGCCTTTATTTTGTTTAGGTATGTTCCCTGTATTCCTGATCGCTCCAAGTCCTTTTCATGAAGGGTGTTGGATTTTGTCAAATGCCTTTTCTGCATCTAGTGAGATGATCATGTGGTTTTTCTTGAGTTGTTTATATGGTGAATACATTGACAGACTTTCATATGTTGACCACCCTTGCATCCCTGGGATGAAGCCTACTTGATCATGGTGGATAATTGTTTTGATGTGTTCTTGGAGTCTGTTTGCCAGTGTTTTATTGAGTATTTTTAACATCAAAATTCATGAGGGAGACCAGTCTGTAGTTCTCTTTCTTTGTTGCATCTTTATTTGGTTTAGGAATCAGGGTAATTGTAACCTCATAGAAGGAGTTTGGTAATATACCTTCTGCTTCTATTGTGTGGAACAATTTAATGAGTATTGGTATTAAGGCTTCTTTGAAGATCTGGTAGAATTCTGTAGTGAAACCATCAGTTCCAGGGCTTTTTTTGGTTGGTAGACTTTTAATGACTGACTCTATTTCCTTAGGGGTTATTGGACTATTTAAATGGTTTATCTGGTCTTGATTTAACTTAGGTATGTGGTACCTATCCAGAAAATTATCCATTTCTTTGAGATTTCCAGTTTTGTGGAGTAGATGTTTTTGAAGTATGACCTGATGATTCTCTGGATTTCCTCATTGTCTGTTGTTATGTCCCCCTTTTCATTTCTGATTTTGTTAATTTGGATGCTCTCTTTCTTCTTTTGGTTAGTTTGGATAAGGGCTTGTCTATCTTGTTGATCTTCTCAAAGAACCAACTCTTTGTTTCATTAATCCTTTGTATTGTTCTCTTTATTTCTATTTTATTGATTCCAGCTCTCAATTTGATAATTTCCTGGCGTCTGTTCCTCCTGGGAGACTTTGCTTCTTCCTGTTCAAGGGCTTTCAGGTGTGCTGTCAAGTCACTAGTGTGAGATTTCTCCTGCTTCTTTATGTGGGCATTCAGTGCTATGAATTTCCCTCTTTGCACTGCTTTCATAGTATTCCTGATTCATTTTCTATCCTAACTTATATTACTAACAGAACTGTCTCATAACGTCTTTCAAATTTATTCACTTACAGCTCTTAGCGTGTTTTTCTGAAATCCTTAACAAAGATAATTATAACTACAGCTAACTGATCTTCAACTCCCTCAGAGACCCAAGAAGGAAATAATACTTCCTAATAAAAAATCAAAACAGGAAGTGCATGCAAGCAGCTTCCAAAAAAAATGTGAGTTGACAGAAACAGCCAGCTGCCTGGACAGTCATCTGAGGTTTCTTTGCAGTATTGGGGCATCATCTTCAGCCTATAGGCTTACCGTATCTGACAGACTCATTTGTGAACCAGGATGTATACAAGGAAAACAGATTGACCTCACATTTTGTGAGAGCAGGCCATGTACCAGAAACACCTGAATTCCGTTAGTGTCATATCATGATTCAGGATTTTAAATTCTGGAAATTATTGATGTCTTTTCAATTCTGCTGTCCATTTTTCTTGTCTGTGTATATGTGGCTTCATCTCAGCATCCTGTTCTTCTCCACATCCCTCTATTAAATGCCAGTCTACTATTGAGAGGGGTGAGCTTAGTTATTCTTGAAGAATAACTGTTTCATCTGCTGTTCCATTGCACATCAGAAGCCATTGGCCCCCTCCCTGTTCAGCTGCCTTCGAAGAAAAGGACACGGAATATTTTCCAGATTGCAAAGTCCACTCACTTAAGGGATGGTGCCATATTGTCCTGTCTTCAGAAGATGCCTTTTGTTAAGGCCACAACCACACTTGCTTTGGCAAGAATTGGTAGTCCTTTGTTGCATGTCCTGTCTGTTCTTTTTGTCATCAGTTGATTCGAGGATACTTCGACTGAGATAGCCGGGCATTTAACTGTTCTTCTATCAGCTCTTCTAAAGCCTGGAGTTTCTCTGTTGTTAAAGGCCATTGATGAACCCATACAGGCTGGTCTGTTAACCATTTTAAAGGTAGATCTGTTGGTGTCTTTGGAAGGTCATCAGTTTTTGGCCTTGTTCTTGTATATTATGGATGGCTGGTGACCACTCATTAGAATAATACCTCCTAATATTTCTCTCAGAAACATGTGATAGTTTATGATTTATTTGTGAGGTTGGAGGGAGGTTAATCTGAGTATTCCATTGTTGTAACAGGTCTTGACCCCAAAGTTTCATGGCTATGTTAGCCACATATGGTTTTAATCTGCCTCTCAGTCCTTCTAGGCCTATACATTCGAGCCATCTTGCACTCTGTTTAACTTGAGATAATGTTCCAATTCCTAACAGTTGAACATTTACCTCCTGAAGAGGCCAAGATGGATGCCAAAATTCTGGTGCAATTATGGTCACATCAGCACCTGTGTCTACCAGACCAGACAACAAAACACCATTTTATTTTTATTGTTAATTTTGGTCTTTGTTCATTTATAGACATTTGCCAACATTTTTTCTTTATGGTTTCTCCTTAATTTTCTGTTCTTTCTGTTACAGTTGTTCCATTACTCTGAGTAGCCTGGTTTATTCCAATAGGCATTTGTTTATTTAACTGCTCTGAGTAGGGGTCTGCTCTACCATAACAGGAAAGGTCTGAACTGGATTCACTGTAGGGGCCTGCCTGATGCCCCTCTGGGATTTTCCCAAAGACTGAGATAAAGTATTACCCTGTCTATCCCTTGTTGATCTACATTCATTGGTCTAGTGTCTTCCCTTACCATACCTTCTACATACTCCAGAAGGAAGGGGCATTCTGTTGCCATTGTTCCTTAAAGAAACATTGTTTCTAGATGTGCCCTGTTTACAGTCCCTTTTCAAATGTCCTTGCTTTCCACATCCAAAACATCTGACATTCCTCAAACCTCTTGAAATTGCTTCTCCTACCCACATATTATCATGATCATGAGCCTCAACATTAACAGTGTCTCTAATCCAATCTTCCAAGGGTGCAGATCAACTGGAGTCCAAATATTTTGTGTATTCACTTGACCAGGTTGCTGTTGTATGTTTACCATATAAATTAAGGGTGATTGTGTGAAAACAGGCTTTCTTTCTGTAACCTTATAATCCAATCCTGAAACAACTTCAATGTTAGTTTCTTCTGTCTGAATCAGAATTTCTCTATAATTCATTTTAACTGGTTTAACAGGTTTTTCTAAATTTTTATCCTGGCACTTAAATTGACTATCTTTTTAAATAGTAAAATAAGGTTAAGAATAATAATAATGTACATACTTTGATCAACATTAATCTTCTCATATAGTTGTTCCATTATCAGACTGCTTAAGATTTCAAACAAAGCCCAATTTTCTTCCAATGTACACATAAACCCCATTTTTTTAATGTGGAAAAAAATCTCTTTTCAATAGTTTCCTTTAAAATATCTGATATAAGTGACTTAACAATTCTTTGTAGAACAGTAGCAGTCTGAGGGCATTTCAAAATAGCTACCTAGTGTCCGAGGTGGGAATCCAGAGAGAGAGAGAGCAAGAGAGCGAGAGAGTGAGCGAGAGAGAGAGAGAGAGAGAGAGAGAGAGAGAGAGAGCAAGAAAGCATAGCCAAGTTCTGACTAGAAGCTTGAATCCATCCACTTGTTCCAACTTGAGCAGAGCCGAGCCAACCCTGGGCTCTGGCTTCCTTAAGGTCCAACCAACCACATGCGCTGGCATTTCAGCCATAAGCAGCCTATCTGCAGTTGTGTGTAGCTACTGCAATTAGCATTAGCTCCTGCAGGCCTCAGTTGTTAGTAGCATCGGCGTTTAAACAAGTAACTCCAGCTTCGGTGGCAGCAACCTCTTGTAGCTAAGGTAGGTTGGGCCTGAGTCTTAAGCCAAGGTAGGACGGGTTAGATCTGAGATAGGCCAGAGCTAGGCCTGAGCTAGGGAGCCAGGCCCACCCAGGCAGGAAGCCAGACCCACTGCCAAGGCAAGCGATTTTTTAATGAATTTTTGCCATCTTGGGTGCCAAATGTAGATGTAACTGTATTGTTAAATAATAAACACAGATCCAATTGCAGAGTTAAAAGCCACGAGGTCAGAGCAAGAGCTGAAAACCTTATCCTTCACTGCTTCTGCTGTCTTTTCTCTCCACAAGAAAGCCACACACTATTTCTGTGTGTTTTTTCTTTTTATAGGCTTTCTGTTATGCTTTCTCATTGGTTGTAAACCCAGCCACAAGACCTCCTCGTCACTGCCTGTCTGTAGAGACCTCCAGGTTTTCTATGGTTGGTATTGAGATTAACGGCGTGTATTGCCATGCTGGCTGTATCCTTGAACAAACAAAGATCCTGCCTAGCTCTGCCTCCCAAATGCTGGGATTAAAGGTATGCACCACCACCGCCCAGCATCTGCTATGGCTAGCTCTGACCCCAAGGCAACTTTATTAACATACAAATAAGTCACATTTTACAAATATAGTATTACCACATCCCACAGTGCCTTTCTCTATGTTCCAGAACTACAACTCCCACAGTGCCTTTGTTTTTGTCTTCAGAACTACATTTCCTACTGTGCCTTTCTCTGTCATCAGAAGTTCGTTTCTCACAGTTCCTTTATCTACATCATCAGATCTGTATTTCCCATACTTCCTTTCTCTTTGATATGTGGACTACATATCCTACAGTTCCTTTCTTAGTGTCACAGAACTGCATTTCCCAGAGTGGTCGACTTTGACCCCATCAGAACTACATTTCCCACAGTCCCTTTCTCTTGGTCATCAGAACTATATTTCCTATGGAGCCTTTTTCTACGTCATCAGATCTACATTTCCCACAGTCTCTCTCTCTGTCATCAGAACTACATTACCCACTGTTGTTTTCTTCATGGCATCGCAACTACATTTCCCACATTGCCTTTATCCATGTCATGGGAAATACATTTACCACAGTGCATTTTCCTATATGTAAGCCATCAGAACTAAATTTCCCACTGTTTCTTTCTCTATGACATCAGAAGTACATTACACAAAGTTCCTTTCCCTACACCAACAGAACTATATTTCCCACATTTTCTTTCTCTACATCATCAGAACATTTCCCACAGTTCAGTTCTCCACACCATCAGCACTACATTAGACACTGAGCCTTTTTTTGTGTCACCAAAGCTACATTTCCCACAGTACCTTTACCATGTCATCACAATTACATTTTCCTAAGTGCCTTTCTCTACGTCATCAGAACTACATTACCCACATTTACTTTCTTTACATCAACAGAACTACATTTAACACAATTCCTTTCTCTACGTGATCAGAACTAAATATCCCACAGTTCTTTTCTCTGTGTTATCAGAACTACATTTTCCACAGCTCCTTTATCTATGTCATCAGAACTGCATTTCCTACTGTGTCTTTGTGACATAAGAGCTACATTTCGCACAGTGCATTTCTCCATCTCATTAGAACTAAATTACCCAAAGTTCCCTTCTCTGTGTATTCATGACTTCATTTCCCACATTTGCTTTCTATATGACATCAGAACTATATTACCCACAGTTCCTTTCTCTACATCATCATAACTACATTTCCCTCTGGGCCTTTCTCTATGACATAAGGACTACATTTCCCATAATTCCTGTCTCCATCTCACCAGAACTACATTACCCAAAGTTCCTTGCTCTGTGTCATCATAAAGACATTATCAACAGTGCCTTTTTCAGTGTATGTCATCAGAACTACATTTACCACAGTTCCTTTCTCTGTGTCATCAGAACTACATTTTCCACCGTGCCTTTCTTTTAAAGATTTATTTATTTATTATGTATTCAGCATGAATGCCTGCAGGCCAGAAGAGAGCAACAGATCTCACTACAGATGGTTGTGAGCCACCATGTCGTTGCTGGGAATTGAACTGAGGATATATGGAAGAGCAGTCACTGCTTTTAACCTCTGAGCCACCTTTCCAGCCCACCAATGTGCCGTTTTCAACATCATCAGAACTACATTTGCCACAAGTGCTTGTATCTGTGACATCAGAAATTCATTGCTCATTTTGCTTTTATCTACATCATCAGTACTACGTATCCCACAATGCCTTTATTGGTGTCATCTGAAATACACTTCCCTCAGTTTCCACCTTGCCTTTATATATATCATCAATACTACATTTCCCATAGTGCCTTCCTTGGTGACATCTAAACTACATTTCCCAGAGGGGCCTGTCTCTATGACATCAGAACTACATTACCCACAGTGCCTTCCACAGTGTCATCAGAAATACATTTACCATAGAAGCCTCTTTCTCTAAAACTAGAACACCATTTCCCACAGTTCTCTTCACTATGTCAAGAGAACTACATTGTCCACGGTACTGTTTTCCTTGTCTTCATAACTACATTTCCCACTGTTCCTTTTGCTAAGTCCTCAGAACTTCATTACCCACATTGCCATTCTGTAGGACATCAGAACTACATTTCCCACCTTGCCTTTATTCATGTCATAAGAACCCCATTTTTCACAGTGGCTCTCTCTATGTCATAATAACTACATTTCCAACAGTGCCTTTCTCTTCATCCAAACATTTCCCACAGTTTCTTTCTCTGTGTCACCAGAACTACATTTTCCACAGTGCCTTTCTATATGTATTCAGAACTACATTACACACAGTGCTTTTCTTCACATCTTCATAACAACATTACCAACAGTAACTATTTATAAATCGTCCTACCTACATTTCCCACAGAGCCTTTCCCTACATTAAGAACTACATTTCCTATATTGCCTATCTCTACATCATCAGAATTTCATTTCCCACAGTTCCTTTCTCTATGTCATCAGAACTACATTAACCACAGTTCCTTTCCCTATGTCAGCATAACTACATTTCCCATATTGCCTTGTTCTATGTCATCAGAACTATATTTCCCACAGTGCCTTTCTCTGGTTCATTAAAACCACATCTTGCAGGGCCTTTCTATACGTCATCAGAGCATATTTTTCCACAGTGTATTTTACTGTGTGATGTGAACTACGTTTCCCAAGGTGCCTTTCTATACATCTTCAGAACTACATTTCCAACAGTGCCCTTCTATACATCTTCAGAACAACATTTTCCACAGTGTCTTTCTTGGTGAATTCTCAACTACATTTCCCACAGTGCCTTTCTATGTGACACTTGAACTACATTTTCCACAGTGCCTTTCTCTCTTTATCAGAGCAACATTACCAACAGTGTCTTCCTTGGTGACATCTGAACTACATTTCCCACAGTT
>NW_023413173.1:0-2921 GCF_903995425.1 Onychomys torridus
AACAACAAGGTTTCCAACTTCATTCAGAATAGGTCAACAAGCACACCACAAAAATGCCCTATAGCACTAAAAACTGTTTAAATGCTTCTGTTTGTCCTGGTTAATGATGAACATGTAGCAGGACTTACAGTATAGGAAACTTTATCAATGGAATAAATGAGGGTAAATGTCCAAATCTTTTTAAATATGTGAACAAAACTCAAAGGAAAGAATGGATGCCATAAATATGAGCCCAGTAATAAAGGCTCTCTATGCATCACCATGCATGGTTCAAGATATGCCAACAGCCATTCCTTTAATGCAGGGGGATGAACATGCAGTTAAATAACATGTTAAACCTTAAGAGCTCATTTCTCTTTATGTTTAGACCAAATTGTAAAATTAATTCTTGCAGATATAAAGACTCAGCAATGCAATGAATGTGATAAAGTTTTTAAATGTTTCAATTGTTCTTGCAGGCATAAAAGAAGTCATACTACAGTGAAAGCACATGAATATACTGAGTGTGGTAAAGTCTTGTATGTCACAGTCATCCTCAAAAGGCATGAACAAACACATACTGGAGAGAAATCCTATGAATATAATAATTGTGCTAAAACCTTGACAACAACAGTCATCTTCACAGGCATTGAAACTACCACATAACATAAAAACCTTATGGGTGTAATCAAAGTGGCAAAGCCTTTCTCATTGTAAAATTCTACAATTAGATAGAAGAAACATTCTGGAGTGAAACCCTATGAATGTAATCAATGTGGTAAAGCCTTTACAAACCCCAATCATCTTCAAGTACATAAAAAGGACATATACTGCAGAGAAACCCTATGAATGTAATCAGTGTGGTAAAGTCTTTGCTCAAAAACAGTACTCTTCAAATGCACAAAAGGACACATATTGGAGAGAAGCCCTATGAATGTAAACAATGTGGTAAAACATTTGCACAGCCTGGTCATCTTCAAGTACATAAAAGAACACATACTGGAGAGAAACCACTATGAATGTAATAATTGGTGGTAAAGCCTTTGCTCAACACAGTGCTCTTCAATTACATGAAAGAACACATACTGGAAAGAAACCCTATGAATGTAATCCTTGTGGTAAAGCCTTTGCTCAACACAGTGCTCTTCAAGTACATGAAAGAAACACATACTGGAGAGAAACCCTATGAATGTAAACAATGTGGTAAAGCGTTTGCACAGCACAAATATCTTAAAGTACATAATAGAACACATACTGGAGAGAAACCATATGAATGTAAACAATGTGGTAAAGCCTTTGCACATCACAATTCTCTTCAAGTACATAAAGAACACATACTGGAGAGAAACCCTATGAATGTAATCAGTGTGGTAAAGCCTTTGCACGTTCCAGTCATCTTCAAGTACATAAAAGAACACATACTGGAGAGAAACCCTATGAATGTAATCAGTGTGGTAAAGCCTTTGCACGTTCCAGTCATCTTCAAGTACATAAAAGAACACATACTGGAGAGAAACCCTATGAATGTAAACAATGTGGTAAAGCCTTTGCACATTACAATTCTCTTCAAATACATAAAAGAACACATAATGGAGAGAAACCCTATGAATGTAAACAATGTGGTAAAGCGTTTGCACAGCACAATTCTCTTCAAATACATAAAAGAACACATAATGGAGAGAAACCCTATGAAAGTAACCAATGTGGTAAAGCCTTTGCAAGTCACAATTCTCTTCAAGTACATAAAAGAACACATACTGGAGAGAAACCCTATTAATGTAAGCAGTGTGGTAAAGCCTTTGCTCCAAAGAGTACTCTTCAAATGCATGAAAGGACACATAGTTGAGAGAAACCCTATGAATGTTATCAATGTGGTAAAGACTTTTACAAAGCGCAGTCATCTTCAAGTACATAAAAGAACACATGCTGGAGAGAAACCCTATGATGTAATCAGTGTGGTAAAGTCTTTGCACATCCCGGTTCTCATCAAGTACATTAAAGAACACATTCTGGAGAGAAAACCCTATGAATGTCCAACAATGTGGTGAAGCGCTTTGTTCAAATACCGTGCCTCTTTCCAATTTCACAAAAGAACACATACTGCGAGAGAAAACCCTATGATTGGTAATCAGTGTGGTCAAAGCCTTGGCACTTTCAGTCATGCTTCAAGTAGCATAAAAGAACACATACTGGGAGAGAAAAGCCTATGAATGTAAACAAGTGTGGTAAAAGACCCTTTTGGCACAGCCTGGTCATCTTTCAAGCTCTCAATGAAAGAACACATACTGGGAGAGAAAACCGTTATGAATGTACTCAGTGTGGTAAAGTCTTTGCACATTCCAGACATCTTCAAGTACATAAAAGAACACACTGCGAGAGAAACTCTATGATGTCAAACAATGTGGTAAATCGTTTGCATCAGTCCGATCATCTCCAAGTACATAAAAAGCAACACCATGCTGGAAAGAAACCCTATGAATGTAATCAGGTGTGGTAAAGCTTTTACTCGACACAGTGGTCTCTCACCATTACATGAAAGACACATACTGGATAGAAACTCTAGAATATACAAACAATGTGGTAAAGCCTTTGGCTCTTCACAATTCTTTTCAGTTGCATCAAAGAACACATACGGGAGAGAGAACCTATGAATGTATACAATGTGGGATAGCATTTGCACAGCCCAGTCATCTACAAGTGGAAGGGGTGCAGTACATGAGAGAAGTGCAGATCGTGCAACTGCAAGATGTCAGCTAAGGTCACTGGTAAGGGGCCATTTATTCTGTTGCTAGGCTCTTTCCACTTGGTTGTCATGACACCTGATTGTGAATTGTCTTCTTATCTTTGGGAGCCTGGTTACTCAACAGGTCTTACTTACTTACTTACTTACTTACTTACTGGGGGAAGGGCAGTGGTCTTGTAACTTGTTCTCTTGCCTGGCT
>NW_023413174.1:0-25146 GCF_903995425.1 Onychomys torridus
AATCCAATGTAAAGTATTTAAAACTAGTAATGGCTTTCTAAAAGCAGATACATTTTCATCTATATCATATCTATATCCTCTTTTTTCTTTTCAGAGTAGATTCAAATATCTACCATTTATTCTATCATTTCTATCACTTTTTTTCACAGTAGAGTAATCAACATCTTATCTATATCCTCTTTTTTCTTTTGTTTTTTTTTCAAACAATCACCTTAAATCTCCTTTGTTTAGCTTTTTCCTGACCATTAACAATTACAGCTTGTAACCAACCATCCTAAACAATGACAATTATTCCAATCCCAAAACCCATTGAAAGAAAAAAAATCCACCTGCCTCATGTCTTGTGAATGTGGGCATGAATCTTCAGGGGATCCTAAAAGAAATGTTTTTGGGTTAATTGTCAAGTCCTGGGAGAGGTAGCTGGATCACTTGTTGTCTAGTCTCTGCATGCTGCAAAAGTGCAGGGCTTATCTCAAGTCCTTGCTTGAGTAGTCTGTGAGGCTTGATCATCTCAGCTAGCCCTGAAAATGTCCTGAGCAGTTTGTAGTCCAAAGCAGATCTTTGGGTGATGTTTTCCAGCTTAGTGGCATTATTATTGTCCAGGTGAAATAATCATTGTGGGGCCCCATCATCTTTCTGGAGACTTCAAATTTGCTGTTATGCCTGGTCATGATTCCCTCCAGAAAACTAATAGAGACTCCAATACAAAAACATGTATAGGCACCTAAATGAAGCCTTTTTTCTAGAATTAGTACTCTATATGACCATTAATATCATGACAAAAGTTAAAAATATTATGTATATACATAAGCATCTTTAAAATGTTGATATAAATTCATACCTTAAAAAAGTTTAAAGATTAAAAATAGAACCAAAAAATTGAGGTTAGTAGCAGTAGAATACTTCCTTAATTTTGGTTTTCTTCTGTCCCATATCACATTGCACTTCTGAGACAATAGAGAGATTTTGCATTTTCCTTTTCACAAACATGCTTGGGTTTAAAGAAGGACAGAGCCATTCTCAAACTCTAAAAAGAGCTTTAATTTCTAATTGAACTGATATTGCAAAAAGATCATTTGTTTTAAGAGTTTGTAGAAAAAGCAGAAACAAACATTTAGAAAAACTTAAGAAATTTTATATGTGATATACCAATAGGCCAATTTACTCTTTTGCTTGGGACATTTTTTTTTTCTGGATGGTCTGTCCCTTTGCTCAGATGTCTCAATTGTCCAGTGTTCTTCAAATTCCTTAGCCTTCATTCTCCTGA
Organism: Onychomys torridus; assembly: GCF_903995425.1. Taxonomy (NCBI): domain Eukaryota; kingdom Metazoa; phylum Chordata; class Mammalia; order Rodentia; family Cricetidae; genus Onychomys; species Onychomys torridus. The sequence goes on from NW_023413174.1 coordinate 1,268, forward strand.
AAGACAACAAAACAAAGTAAAACACTTCCCCAAACCTAACTTTGGGGAGGTTCCCTTTTTCCAAGTTATGTCTGATTAAATGAAAGGGGATTTTTAAGTGGTATAAGTTAGTTTGAATTGGATGGTCATGCTTGTTAATGAACTATCACCTCTTCTAATTAAGAGGCCTCTCTTGTTCAAATTGAACCTTTATCAATTTGATGGTATCCACAGCTTTTCTCCTCCTGTAGCAACAAAAGCAAAAACCTCATCCCCAGTGGTAACACAGTATTACTGGTTTCCAATCTGACGTTGAACATCCTTAAAATATATAGGCTCATTTAATTTTTCTAGTTTTTTTTTTCTGTTATCCAATATCTGTCCACAGCTGTTCCTTTCTCATTAGCACTGAGAAAATTTAAAGTTTAATAGAGAATTATGCAGTCTATTTCTGGGGCTATTTGTTACCCCTTTGTTTATTTAGGCATATCCTTTCAAGTTTGATTTGATCTTTCCACGATTCCTTAGCCTGATAGAATTATGTGGTATACCTGTAAGTATGCTTTATATTTTAATAAGCAAAAAATGTTTTGTTTTACCAGAGACATATGCTGGAACCATTGGCAGGTTAATTTGTGCATGTATGCTCATGATGGCCATAACTTTCTAGCCAATTCATATTACCAAATCAAATTTTTCAGAAACTCAGAGCAGTTGCCCTCTGAAATCCTGAATAAATATCAATGGTGTGGGTGTACAAATTTTCAGTTTTCAAAATTTCGCATAGTGAAACACATCCATTTGCCAGATTTCGTTCCTCTGAATACTCTTTCAGTTAAATTCTGCTGGTAAGCCGAGTCTGAGTGTAAAAAAGAACCAGTAGTACATTTTCCTTACAATTTCCTTGGCTTATTGCCAGGCTGTGAGAAAAAAACTATTTTTTAAATGGTTTACTATTGACATGATGTTTTTATTGAAATTCTGAGGCCTCCAGCACATTTCCTACCAATAGTTTATCAATCTCATCATTACCTTGTGCTAGAGGGGCCTGGCAGAGTCATATGGGATCAGATGTGAGTTATGTATAAAGGATGCTTCATATTCTTTGATTATATCTTATAACTAAATAAATAACAAAGTTAATTCTGACTCATCAGGGATAATTCTGCAAGTCTCAATATGTAAGCCCATGATTTATAGCATACTGAGAGTCAGTAACTATGGTTGAGAGGTTCTGAAAAACTACTAATACCAACACAATAGCACACAATTTCTGATTTTTTGAACCAAATTTATAAGGACTTTAAACAACTTTGCTTAAATTTTCGGACTCATAACCTGCCTTTCCTTGTTGGTTTGCTTCTGTATAAAATGTATGGGCCTCCAGATATGAGTGTTTCCTGAACAATGGGAGGCCGAAGACAATCAGCTCTCTTTATAAGTTGAAATATCTTCACTTTGCGGGATATTTGCTGGTAATCTCTCCGAAGAAATTACTACAAGCTCTTTGCCAAGGTCACTTTCTATGCTCATAATTTGTGCTTTTCCTCCTTAGTTAAAGGTACTAAAACTTCTGCTCGGTCTACTCCTGCTAATTGACAAAGTCCACCAATTTTCCTTTTAAATCAAGTCAGAGATAATTTCCATATATGTTTTTAATTTTTTACTCTGTTTATTTGGTTAGAAGTATCCATTCTAATATAATATTCTTCTCTCTGTGTTAAAATTCCTGTAGGAGAATGCACAGAGGGTAAAACACCCAAAATTGCCAATCAAGCTTTAGATCCACATGATCCACTTGTCCTTCCTGTTACTTTCTTTTTCCACCAATGCCAATTCTTTCTCAGCTTTAGCTGATAATGTCTCTTAGACTATGTAAGCCCTTGTCACCCTCTAAGTTTGGAACAAATAGCTCAGTCCTAATTTTTTACCCCAACAATCATTTCATAGATGTAAACATCTCCAAATAATTTGAAAGTCATTAATAGACCACAATTGATCTCTCTTCATTGTGTACCTTTGGGGGTCTAATTTTTGCTAGAGCTATTTATATCCCAAATAATTAATAGAATCTCTCTTTATATAGCTTTTTATGTTGCAAAGTTTATTTGTTCAGTGCACCAAACAGGATGCAAGTACTGTCAGGACAAATATACAGAAATATGCAGATCAACATCAAACACTAATTTAGATCACATGAAAGAAATCTCTTTAATGTTATAACAACAATACTCCAAGAATCTCTTCTTCAGTTAGTTATACATTTCAATAAAATAAAGGGTAATGAATTAATAGTGGAAGTCAGCTTGTGAAATCATTAAAAAATAAAACCCCGACACTATTAATTCATGCCAGTTAAACACTGTAACTAAATTTCCAAGCACAGAGGAGATGAAGCAGTCAGTGACTCCTTTTGCTTAACCAGCCAAGAAGAATGGTTCCTACAACACAGCAGGCAGACTGATCTAGAACACAGTGTAATAATTTCAGTCTCAAATTGTGCTAAATGCTCATTATTAGTATGGAACATTTGGTCCATGATGTAGTTTATAATGTCAAAACACATGACAATTTGTTACAGAAACACATAGATAACTGTGGTTTACACACACACACACACACACACACACACAGATATATATATCTGTGTGTGTGTGTGTGTATATATATATATATGTGTATATATATATATATATATATATATATATATATATACACATATATATATATATACATATACAGAGAGAGACAGAAAGACACAGAGAGACAGAGAGAGAGAGAGAGAGAGAGAGAGAGAGAGAGAGAGAGAGAGAGAGAGCTAGGAATACTTCCACATACAAAGAAAGTTCCTGGGGAGGAAGTTATAGAAATTAATCTGGGTATGCCTGGTTACATGAGGCTCTCCAAGACGACGGTGCTGGGTCAAACTGAAGAAAGAATATTTTAAAGTGTCATCTAATTCCATGATAGCAGCACACGGTAGCAGTAATCGGGCCCACTAAAAATGGTGACCACATTTCCGATATTGACACCAATTATAACCTCCATTACAAGCTAGTGAGCACGAGACACCAGTGTGAGACCGTTGGAGCATGGTCACATGTTTCAGAAATATCTTGTCCAAAGGTGTAGCCAGCACCACGTGGTGAAATACCCCATCCGCCACGGTCATCTGGATCTGACCATAAGAGATCACACATGGGGCCCTCATGTGGAACTTCTTGTAAACGATCCAGGTCTCTTATATGATCCAGTGTATCTATGGATGGAGAGAGAGCCACATGGAGGCAGAATATCTGCCATCCACTAAAGCTGTCCGTGGAAGGTAATCAAAGAGGTCTGTGAAGTATTTCCAGACGTTGGAGTTTCCATACTTTCATAGACATTGATCATAAAAGCCGTACATTTGGGTCATCTGTCGGCTTTCATGATTTACTCGCAATATTGTAATGCGCTCTGGATAGCGCACCTTTAATGCTACAAGAAGAGTCACAGTGTCCACAGAATAGTAACCTCTGTCTTCATAGTCGCCCATGAATAGATAGTTTGTAGCTGGTGATTTTCCACCGATTCTGAAGAGTTCCTTAAGGTCATGGAATTGGCCATGCACATCTCCACGGACAGCGATCCTCTTGTACATTTGATTCCTTTGTTAAAATTTCGTTAGCCTTCTCGCACAGCATCCACACTTGGTTCTCATTCAGCTGCTCCACCCACTGGTCCAGCTCCTTGGTGAACTCCTGTTCGTCCATGGCAGCATGCTTGCATCACTGCCATGGCAGCATGCTTGCATCACTGCCATGGCAGCATGCTTGCATCACTGCCAGCCCGCCACTCCCTTGCCTTCCCTCCTCCCCTGCCACTGGCTCTGGTGGAACCACCCAGCACTTGACTCCAAGCAGAGTATGACTCAGCTCTGGGGAGGCTCCTGCCAGATGGCACCCCTCTGCTGCTGCCAATGCTGCCCTCAGGCCTCTCCTCTCTCAGGCCTGGAGATTCAAAAGATCAAGGGAATGTGTACCTGATGGGCTTGCCTGGGTGTAAATAGCAACCATGTGGCTTCTCAGCATCTTGCCTGATAACCTCACCAGGATGAAAGCAGCCATGCAGCTGCCACCTATCTTTAACAGAGTTAAAGGGAGCACATGCTATTTCATCTCACCACCATCTTAAGACAGAGATATGTGTCTAACTATCAGAATTCCCAGCCACTCCCCAGCTACATGACCACGAGTGAATTGTCTGGTAGCCGGGCAAGATGCTTTGTCATTCCAGGGCGTTACATCCTACATAATCCGTGTACTGCATGATCACATAATTTGTGTGCAGTGTAATCACATAATCTATGTGCACGCATGGTGTAGTTATGTAAGCTCATATGTGTTTGGGAGGGGGAACCTATAAAAGTGGGTTCCCCCTCTTCTCTCTCCTCTCTATTCTTGCACTGTTGTTCTATAGGCCTATGCACACCCCTTCTATTCCTTTCCCTTAATAAACTCTTATAGTGGGTTTTGTTGTGCCTGGTGGATTCCCTTACATGGTAAACAGCACCACTTAATAAATAGTATTGCACTGCTCAATAAATAACACTAACCACTCATGCCATTACTGAGTTCAGAACCATGCTTCTAGGAAGGTTTAGATAATAAGCAACATATGTTTGTTTGATCAATAAAGTGTGTAAACTAACTTGAAGATATATTCTAGCTCTTTGTATTTGCTAACTTTGTTAAGATTTGACTATTTTCTCAGCATACAAGAAACTGATATTCTATACAGGTACACTATAACAGATCAGTAAGTAAGATTCACAGTCTTTCTGTGGACTGTATTTATGGTTTTGTAAAGTTTCAGTCTCTCTGTAGGATTTATCTTGCAAAGTGTCACAGCACAGGTGTGTGGGTTCACATGGATCCATGGAAAGAAGACTCAGAGGCACCTTAAGAATGAATTTAGCCTTCCTCAGCTGCAGGGGAAGTCGAGCCTCTAAGAATGGAAGCATTGTCCCTTCACCCAGGGCATTTTTATTTTTCTCTGTAATTACAGTTTATCCAGTTGACTTCCCTGTGCTCAAAACAACCTCAAAGAAGCTCCCCAAAATACAATGCCAAGTGCAAATTCCTTGATTCATCAAGTACCACAGTTTTCCATGTCTCATGAACCAAGCTTTGCATAGGGCCTTTGATTCCTGGGAGACTCTTAGACAAGATTCACATAGGACAATAAGGGAAACAAAAGGTATTGTTTAAGCAAAGAATGGATAAGGGCTAAGTGCTACTCTCTAGAGACAGGCCAGGAGTAGCTCAGCAGGAATGCAGCCACAGGTGTACTTAGGGTATAAAGGATTTTCATATAAACTTTCAATCCAACTTTTTTGTTTTGTTTTTGGAGACAGGGTGTAGCTTTGGAGCCTTTCCTCACAGAGATCTGCCTGCCTCTGCCTCCTGAGTGCTAGAATTAAAGGCATGTGCCACTACTGCCCAGCCTTCAATCAAAATTTTTGGCTTGAACTTAACAGGGATAAACTGTAAAATCCTAATCTTATGGAAATGACTAACTTGTATACTGTTAAAGGTAATTAAGATGTTCAAGTTAATGGTCAGTCACATTATAAATGATCAAATTTTTAATGTTCACAAAACTACCTTTGTAGTCATGCTCAGCAGGAATGTAGTTAAAAGTTATTTATAGGGATAAACCTTATTTAGCCTTCTGTAAATGCTGTCAAAGTTAAGCCTGAAGCAAGTAACAACATCAACACAAACAAGTAGAGTCAGGTACACTTAACAGATTAGATGATGTCCCTCAAATTCCTCAGACATCTGCTGAACATGGAATTTAAAGTGTTTAATGGAAAAGCTTCCCGTTGATAGACAGAAATGCCAGATCCTAGAGGCAGCCCTAAGGTCTCTTCCAAAGAAAATAATAGATCATCAACTCCACTGGGTGTGTGCTTCAAATGCAGCAAAACCAGCTACTGGATGAAGAACTGCCCTTCACCTCATCTACTGCCAGGACCCTGCCTGAATTGTGAACAAACAGGACACTGGAGAATCGACTGCCCCTGTTTGCCCCACCAAGGTACGTCAGTCCCTCAAGTTCCTCATTCACAAGAACATCTCTCGGACATTCTGGGTCTAGCAATGGAAGACTTAATGCTGTCGTGTGTGACAGCCAAAGATTGACTACTTCTGCTCCTAACAAGGTCATTGAGATCACCCATGGGGAGCCTAGGGAAACCTTCCCGGTGGCATGTAAGATTTGTCATGTTAATTCATACAGAGGTCATTTGGTTTATGCTTCCTGCTCAAATTTATTGTTCTCAGACCTCTGATAGTGACTGATGGCTAGCTGTCGCCTTATCAGTTTAGCAACAGCAAGCAAACCAGCTCCTCCCTACAAGACTGCAGCTGCCAGGTCAGTCTATTTCCTATGTAAAAACAAGGCTTTGGTTTTTCTAGGACTACTAAGCTAGGGGATGTCTTTCTGTATGCTATGAATATGTGTGGCTTCCATTGGATAATAAATAAAGCTGCATTGGCCTATGGCAGGGCAGGATAAGGTTAAGCAGTACATTCAAACTAAAGACAAGATGAAGAAGGGCAGAGTCAGAGAGGGGTAAGCCTGCCTTCAATGGAGCAACAAGATGCCAACAGACTGGTAATGCCACAGCTACATGGCACTATAGATTATATTGTAGATTATATCTCTATATATTATATCTATTATTGATTAATAGAAATGAGTTGAGTTAAGTTATAAGAGCTAGCTAGCAAAGAGCCTGATTCATAGGCCATACAGTTTGTAAGTAATACAAGCCTCTGCATGTTTTCTTGGGACCAAGTGGGTGCGGGGTGGGCGGGACACAGGAAAACTTCCTACTATACTACTAGGTCTCCTGCAGTAAAAGGCAAACTCACAGACAAGTTTAAACTCACAAAACAGGGTTCAGTGCAGAAAACAAACTCAAGTTACCATGCTGCTTATGACTAGCCAAAAATTTAGCTTGTACTGTTCCCTTTTTAAAAAGAAATTGCTCTTCAATGACCGTTCTCAGTAATCACCTATGTCTTGAGGTAAGTGACTGGATGAAAATAAAAAGGATTTAAGTTTATGAAAGTTGTGAGGGTCTAAGACAATGATTAAAGGTGTGTGAATGCAAATTGTGAAGGCCTGAGGAAGTGACTTAAGGTATGTGGAAAAGATACATAAAGATGATACATAATATTAAGACTAATAAAGTTCAGATTTTAGCATATTGATTAGTGGAGCTCTGATAAGCTATTAATCTGGCCTTGTTAAAGCAGTGCCTACCATTATCATAATCACAGGCTCAAAATGTTCGATTTCCTTTGGACCTGACCACAGGATGTGTACTTAGGGATGATGTTGGTAACTGTGTCCTGAGAAGGTTTCATCAGTGTTCCAGCTTCTGTCTCATTGCCTTCAGAACTCCAGCCAGCTTTCTACTTTTCCCCCTTTTTTTTTTACTGAGAACTCTTCTTGCTGTATGACTTTTGTGATCTCACATCTTTCTTCTTTAATATATATTTTGCCCTTGCACAGAAATCTCCAGGTTGTGTTGAGTTAATTCTTATGTTCTATATTGAGCAGCATTCCTCTAGAAACCTCGTATGGGCTCCTCTTGATCCTACACTGACAATTTAAAGGTCACACATCTCCTAGCATTTGGCCTTGATGGCACTGCCCACCCAATTTCCTTGATGAGATCACTCAGTTATCCTATCCAGAATGCTATGTGAAACACTCTCTCAAAGAAAATGTCCTTAGAATGTACTGTTATTCCCATCAGTCAAGGATAAGACCACTACCAAGGTTTAAAGCCAGACTTGAAGCAAGCTTTCAGTAAATTCTGGCCAGGTGGATGGGCTCTGATAGTCAACAAACTGAAGGCAGTTTTGGGGCCTTGAAACTTCTCAGAGCATGTGCCTCCTGAAGTGGACCCTCAGCCCCAGAGTTCCAGAGTGAAGGTCCAGCTTTAGAATTTGGGTGGGTGGTCTGAATCTTGCTGGGGCTTCCAGAAAATGCTAATCCCACAGGTTGAGAATAAGACCACTTCCACAGTTTAAAGCCAAACTTGATGCAATCTTTAATTAAATACTAGCCAGATAGATGGGCTTTGGCCAGGCCCATACCCAGGTTCCCAGGAAATGGCCCCATTTCATGGTTTACTTAAGGTATTACCATCAGGTCCAATCATGGCAGGCATACATCCCGATGTATTTCCTGCCTACACACCTCCAGCCTACATCCAATCAGAGGCAAGTTTAAATTCTGACATATTTCCTTCTTGTGAACCTCCCACCCTCATGTGATCAAGCACATCTGGTGCAGATGGGTCAAACCAGCTTGTTTAGGGGAGTGAAAACATGTGGCTTGCTATGTCCCATAAACAACAGCCTCTAGCATTTCAGGAACTATTTATCCTCGGACAAGGGGCTTACAGATCTGAGGCATTTTTGTTTCATGGATCTCTTAGACATAGTAATTAAAACAAAATGTACCTTTGGCTATCACAGTACCTCAGTTCACTCAGGCAAAATCTGTAAGCATGAGACACCTAGGCAAATGCTTGAAATGAGTTTACAACTGTATCAAACACATTATCCATGTTGCCATCTTAGTGATAAATGTGGCCTGTATGTGATCCTAAATCAATTTGTAGGTTTTGGGGAAAGAAAAGTTTTCATCTATGTAAGTTAAGGAAAACCTACAGCATTCTGTGATACCATTATTTCAATGATTCCCACCTGCCTGCATTTCTTTCTTCAAAGCCCTGGTATCAAATCAGATCATTAATAGCTTAAATTTTATAAGCTGACTGAAAAAAGAAATGGAACTTACCTATTGAGACACAGAATTTCACTTTCTCCTCTATTAAATGGCCCCTAGGTATTTTACTCTAGATTTAGTCCCCCCTTTTTTTCCCATGCCAAGATTGATGTAATGTAGATTTCTTGTGAAATGGGGCCCCAAGAATTCTGAAATTTCTGTGAGTTTTGCTGCTAAACAGCCACAGCTTTGTGAAAGTTAAGTGGGCAATGTGGCTAGACATTTTATTATAGCTTCCCAGTACTGGCTATACTGTGAATGCTTAAGAGAGGTATAATCCACAAATTAATTTTTCAGATCTGCTAAGTGCTTTGGCTCACTCTCTCTACTAGATAAATGCTTGTGGTGGCTTGAAAAAAAATGGCCCCCAAAGGGAGTGGCACTATTAGGAGGTATGGCCTTCTTGGAGGAAGGGTGTCACTATGGAGGTGGGTTTTGAGGTCTCATATATACTCAAACCATGCCTAGTGAGACAGTTCAACTCCTGTTGCTTGAAAGATGAAGAACCCTCAGCTACCTGTCCATCTACATGTCTGCTGTATGCCACCACGTCTCACCATGATAGAAATGGACTAAACCTCTAAAACAGTAGTGTTTTCCTTTAGAAGAGTTGGTCATAGTCATGGTATCTCTTCATAGAAGTAGGAACGCTAAGATGGTTCTCATCTGTTTAGTCTTCCATTTCTCTCTGATATGTATTTGTGTACACATTGTAGGTGGAGTTTTCCTGTCCTGATATCCTACTCCCAAATACCAGGCAGCCACTTCCCAAATAACTGACTCAATATAAATTATAACTGACTTAATATAAATTATAAATGATTGTTTGATAGCTCAGGCTTGTTACTACCTCTTACACTTAACCCATATTTCTTATCTATGGTTTGCCACATGGCTTATGGCTTACTACCTCATTTTCTACATGTCCTGCTTCCTCAGCAGCTGGCTGGTGTATAATCTGACTCTGCCCTTCTTCCCAGAGTTCTCTTGTTTTCCCACCTGTACTTCTTGTCTGGCTACCAGACTGTCAGCATTTTATTAACCAATGAGAGTAAGACAAATTCACAGTGTACATTAAGAAAGCACACAACTAAGCCACATTCCCAGACCTGAATCAGCTATATTTATTTTGTGTATGGTGCATGACTATGTGTTTCTAACTGTTCACACATGTATGTAGGACAGAATCTGATTTTGAGTGTCTTCCTCAGTCACCCTTCACCGTAGATTTGGGACTGTCTCTTGATGAACATGGAGATCACAAGTTCAGCTAGTCTGGATAATCAGCAAGCCCTTTTGGTCCTCCTAACTCTCCCTACTCAGAAAAATGGTAAAAAGTACAAGCCATTCATTGTCCATGGCTTTTTAGTGGGTGCAGAGGTTCCAAACTCAGGTCTTCATGCTTGCTTGGCTAGTATTTTATGGAGCTATTTCCACCACACCATGAATCAGTCATTTTTAAAAGAAAATATTATAGAATCAAGGGCTCTAGACTTTCCTACTTCTTTAGCATAAAGGCATGAAAACATGCATTAAGTAACACAGAAACCTATCTGGCATGCTAACTCATATAACCTCAGAAGCCCAAACCACTTAAAAGAACATTTTGAGTATAGTAGATATAAAATAAGTTTAGATGGAGGCTGGAGAGGTTGCTCAGTGGTTGAGCATTAGCTGCTCTTAGAGGACCCAGGCTTGATTCCCAAAATCTACACAGTGGCTTACAACCATCTCTCACTCCTATTCCAGAGGACCCAATGCCCTTTTCCGGCATCCAGGGTACAGGCATGTAATACACATACACAAACACCCATTTTATGTAAAATAACAGTAATAAAAATAAGTATAGAGGTGCTTATGGATGCTTCCAAATTTGGAAACAGATTGAATATTTATCTGTGGCTACAATGTGTATGTATTAACACAGACCTATGTTTGCATCGGGAGAAGGTAAGATGCTTATCCAAACTTTCTACAATAACTCTACAACTTGGTGAATGGGTGTGTGGCTCCATGACAAAGCACTTGCCTGACTGGTACTAAGCCCTGGGCTTGAGCCCATCACTGAGAGAACAAAACAGACTTGGCAGAGTGTAGGAACACAGTCCAAGAATGGAGTCATACAATAGGAATTCTGAGTTCTTGTGAGAAAACTCCAAGAAAACATGAGTCTTATGACCTCAGTTTCTCCAGAAATACAGAATGGTTCTTGTAATGTGCTTTCGTGTTCCTCCCAGGTGTGGTAGATAGGAGTGAGTTGACTTCAGCTGTTGTTAGTTATACATCTCTATGGAAAAAGCGTGTTTTTACACATGTGGCTTGTCCTTTTGATTGAACACCATACTCACGGGATTCTTCTTAACCCTCAAAGTTGTTTTGATTGTCTGATGCTCTGAATAAAGTTGGTTTCTGCATGAGATTTTAGTCTGCCTCATTTTCAGGTCTCATTCTTCAAGGTTCACACTGCCATCTACAGCAGGGGACATCAGGATTCTATTATTCACACACAGATGGAAACTAGGTGCATCTGGTAGAAGTCCTAGAGACAGCTCTTTCTGGCTCTAAAGGTTGCTTACTAAGAGTGTAGAAGGGTAATAAGAGGCTAGCAACTACAAGTAACTTGCCATTATACTTTCTGCAGCATGCAAAAAATGATAAGGAGGATATTCTCTACAACTGGTGAGAGACAGATTTAGCAAATGTTGGTGGGTGGGAGGGCTATTCTCCCATTCTTTTTCCATTTCCTGCTCTCCCAATCTCTTTCATTCAGTCCAGTTTCTCAGATTGTTACTTACATCTGCCTGAGGGAAGAATCATTGATCTCAAAATGTATTTAAGCAGGGTGCACTTAACTGATTTTTTTTTATCTATTAAAATGTAAATGTCCTTTTATGGAGCAAATATTATTACTCACACTAAGCTTGCCTAGTGCTCACCAGCCTCTAGGTTCAAACTCAGCAGTGAAAACCAGAGTTTCACAGGCTAGCTGGATGTCTGCAACAAACAGCTACATTGTTCTCTTAGTGATGGTGACTATCAATGTCAATCTGAGTGTTCTGCATTCTAGGAAATAAGAAACATTATGTATTAGAGGAGACAAATTCTACAGTAAGCCTCAAGAAACCTGGAAGAATTTGTATATAGTTTAACTAGTGTTAACATTATCTTTGACTCAATATAGAACCACAAAAAAGAAACAGGCTCTCACCCAGTTTCTGTCAAGCAAGAGGCTAATGCTTCAGGCTCCTGAGGCTGAATCCTGTAGTGTAACTTCTGCTTCATTCCAGTAATAAAAAACATGCACAATTCTTCAAAAATTTAGAAAAGGATTTATGTTATATTTATTTTTTCTCCAGCTTGTACAAACTGGATGTAGAAGCATAAACATAGTACATTTCTACGATCTTCAACAAAATATAACCAATATGTACAATTATTGTATTAAAAATACAAAAGGCATATAGACTCCACCAATGTCTTCCTCAAAGGCATACAGGTACAAGTAGTATCAAAAGTATGAGGAAATCACCCGTTAATTATACATTCTGCACTTGACATCACAGAACAAACTGGATTAGCAGTCCTAAGTTCTACAACTAATTAATGTTTAGATAACATCAATGAAATTTGTGATAGAGCTAGATTTTTGACTTTCTATATGCACATGAGGTCCATAGACTCTATAGTAAAAATGACAATAATGCATATGACATGTAAACTACAAATGTATGAGTGGCAATGGGATACATAAGTAGACAAATGCCATGACATAGAAGAGAATTATTAAATAAAGCACTGACATTTTTTGACACAGTGAAAAACACTGCAATGCGACCTTTAAAATTTGAAGGTATTTTCATTTATCTACTCATCAATATGATCAGCTGAATTTAATGGAAAAAGTCCAAGACAAGCAGCCCTCACATCTGAGTACTAGTTTGATTGGCAGCATTCACTTTTCGGAGATTGGGCAAAAACAACACAAAAATAGAACGGTGGGGTCTTTTTCAGTCATTCTAGGGGTCATAGCAGCTGTGAGCAGATGGCTGCTACATTAGCCTTCTCTACATGCAGCGTCCAAAAAAGCCACTTACAGGCCAGTCTTTGTTAAGTTTCAATTTGGCCGCTCTGTAAAGAGGTGAAAGTGGGGTGTTGAAATCTCCCACTATTAATGTGTGGGGTTTTATATGTGATTTAAGCTTTAGTAATGTTTCTTTTACATATGTGGGTGCCCTTGTTTTTGGCGCGTAAATGTTCAGAATTGAGACTTCATCTTGATGGATCTTTCCTGCGGTGAGTATGTAATGTCCTTCATCATCTCTTTGGATTGATTTTAGTTTGAAGTCTATTTTACTGGATATTAAGGTGGCTACACCAGCTTTCTTCTGAAGACCATTTGATTTGAAAGTCTTTTCCCAGCCTTTTATCCTTAGGAGGTGTCTTTGAATTTGAGGTGTGTTTCTTGTATGCAGCAGAAAGATGGGTCCTGTATTCATATCCATTCTGTTAGTCTGTGACTTCTTATAGGTGAGTTAAGTCCATTGTTATTAAGGGATATTAATGACCAGTGGTTGTTCGTTCCTGTTATTATTTTTATTTTTTGTGGTAGTGTGTGTGTGTACTTCTCTTCTTTGGAGTTTACCGCTGTGGTGTTATCTATTGCCTGTGTTTTCATGGGTGTATCTGCCTTCATTAGGTTGGAATTTTCCTTCTAGTGGTCTCTGTAGGGCTGGGTTTGTGGATAAGTATTGTGTAAATCTGGTTTTGTCTTGGAAGGTCTTTTTCACTCCATCTATGATGATTGAAAGTTTTTCTGGGTATATTAGTCTAGGCTAGCATCCATAGTCTCTTAGTGTCTGCATTATACCTGTCTTCTGGGTTTCAATGTATCTATTGAGAAATCAGGTGTTATTCTGATGGGTTTGCCTTTGTAAGTCACTTGGCCTTTTTCCTTTGCTGTCCTTAATATTCTTTCTTTATGTTGTGTTTAGTTGTTTAATTATTATGTGGCAAGGGGACTTTTTTTTGGGCGGGAGGTCTAGTCTGTTTGGTGTTCTATAGGCTTCTTGTATCTTCATAGGCATTTCGTTCTTTAATGTGGGAAAGTTTTCTTCTATGATCTTGTTAAATATATTTTCTGTGCTTTTGTGTTGGTATTCTTCTCCTTCCTGTATCCCTATTATTCATAGGTTTGGTCTTTTCATGGTCTCCCAAATTTCTTGGACATTTCGGTTCATGACTTTGTTGGTTTTAGTGTTTTCTTTGACTGATGAATCTATTTCTTCTACTGTATCTTCAACACCAGAGATCCTCTCTTCCATCTCTTGCATTCTTTTGGTTATACTTGCCTCTGAAGTTCCTGTTTGTTTACTCAGATTTTCTATTTCCAGCATTCCTTCTGCTAGTGTCGTCTTCATTTTTTCTATTTCCCTCTTCAGGTTTTGGACTGTTTCCCTTGCTTTTTCATGATTTCCTTCCAGGGACTTATCGTTTTCTTCTGCTTTAATTGTCCTTTACTCTAGTTTTCTTTTATAGCATTCTTCCCATTTTTTGTTTGTCTGTCCTTCCACTATATTTTTTTATTTCTTCTATTTAAGGCTCTAGCCTCTTCGTGATATTACTTATAAGGTTGTTTACTTCTTCTTCCATTCCGTGATGTTCCGGTCCAGCTGTTGGAGAAGGGCTAGATTCTGGTGATGCTGTATTGCTCTTTATTTTGTTGTATGTACTTCTGCCTTGACGTCTGCCCATCTCCTTGTGGGTTCATTCTTGGTCTTATCAGTGTACTTGGTCTAGACAGAGCTGACAGATTTAGGGAGCCTCTCTCTGGTCCAGATGGAAGCTCTGGGCTGGATGGGAGCTCTGGTCCAGATGAGAGTGCTGGCCAGATAGGAGCTTAAGGGCTGGTCTCTGAGTCTCAGGAAGTCCCTGGGGTCTCCTTATCTTGTCAAGATTGCAGTTCTCTTGTCCAGATGGGAGTTCCGGGACAAGATGGAAGCTCTGGTCCAGATGGGGGTTCCAGTGCAGATGGGAGCTGGGGGCTAGTCTCTGAGTCTCAGGATGTGGCTGTGTTCTGGGCCAAATGGGTGTGGGGGCAGCGTGTGGAGACTGCAGGGTCTTCCTGAAGTCTTGGAAAAGGGGAGCCTTCCCGCAGGGCCTTATGAATGGCTGGAAACTGAGGCCAAGTTGGGCAGGTCCTCCCCGGATGGCTGGTTCCCAGAGGTGGGACCCAAAGTTGGCAGCCTCTCTCACTACAACCCCAGGCACTCACTTGTAGTCCAGATTGAAGTTCTGGGGCAGCATGGAAGCTGGGGTCTCGTTTTTAAGTCTCAGGAAGTGGCTGGGGTCTTAGGCAGATGGGTGTGGAGGCAGGGCATGTAGGTTGTAGGGTTCACCAGAGGGTCGTGGAGAGGGGGAACCTTTCCAGTGGGGAAGGAGGGTCCTGCCCTATGGCCAGAACATGGGGTCCAGTTGGGCAGGTCTTCCCTGGAGTGGCTGGTGCCCTGGGCTGTGACCCAGGTGTGGGCCTCTCTGGGTGTGACCCCAGGCACTCACCTCTGGTCCAGGTGGGAGTTCCAGGGCATGATGGAAGCTGGGGGATGGTCTCTGATTTGAGTCAGAAAATTTAAGTAAAGTGGTTCAAAGTCTTTATAATTTGATGCAAAAATCAGAATTATATGCTATTCTGTTGGTATTAGTAGTTTTCAGAACCTCTCAATATAGTTACTGCCCCTCTGTACGATATAATCATTGACTTACATATTGAGACTGCAGAATTTATCCCTGATGAATCAGATTTAACTTTGTTATTTATTTAGTTACAAGATATAATCAGGAATATGAAGCATCCTTTATACATCACTCACATCTGATCCCATATGACTCTGCCAGGCCCTCGAACCCAAGGTAATGATGAGATTGATAAACTATTGGTAGGAAATGTGCTGAAGGCCTCAGAATTTTATAGAAACATCATGTCAATAGCAAACATTTAAAAAGTTTATTTTTTCTATAACCTGGCAACAAGCCAAGGAAATTGTAAGGAAATGTACTACTTGTTCTTTTTACAGTCAGACTTGGCTACCAGCAGAATGTAACCCAAAGGTTACTCAGAGGAATGAAATCTGGCAAATGGATGTGTTTCACTATTCGGACTGTTGAAAAACCAAAATATGTACACCACACCTTTGATAACTATTCAGGATTTCAGTGGGCAACTACTCTTTGTTCTGAAAAAGCTGATTTGGTAAAAAATGAATGTCCTAGAAGTTATGGTTATCATGAGTATAGCTGCACAAATTAAAAAGCCAATGCTCCAACATATATCTCTGGTAAAACAAAACATTTTTTGCTTATTACAATATAAAGCATATTATGGGTATACCACATAATTCTACAGGCTAAGCAATCATGGAAAGTTCAAATCAAACTCAAAAGGAGTAACAAAAAACCCCAGAAAAGGACTGCACAATGCTTCATTAATTTCGAATTTTCTCACTGCTAATGAGAAAGGAACAAAAGCTGTGGAGAGACATTGGATAATAAAAAAATATATAAAATTATGTGAGCCTATATATTTTAAGAATGTTCAGACCTCAGAATGGAAACCAGGGTATGTGTTACATTGGGGATGAGGTTTTGCTTTTGTTTCTACAGGAGGAGAAAAGCTGTGGATACCATCAAAATTGATAAAGGTTCAATTTGAACAAGGGAGAACTCTTAATTAGAAGAGGTTATAGTTCATTAACCAGCATGACCTTCCATTTTAAACTAACTTACACCACTAACAAATCCCTTTTCATTTAATCAGATATAACTTACCAAAAGGGAGCCTCCCCAAAGTAAGGTTTGGGAAAGGTTTTGGTTTTTGACTTTCAGGAAAATGAAGGCTAAGGAATCTGAAGGACACTGGACAAATGGACATATTCATCACAGGAAAAATCCATCAAAATGAAATTTCAATTCTGAAAATTTATGCCCTAAATACAAGGGAACCCACATATGGAAAAGAATCATTACTAAAGCTTAAATCACACATAAACCCTACACACTGGTAGTGGGAGACATCAACTCCCCACTCTCACCAATGTACAGGTTGGCCAGACAGAAACTTAACAGAGAAATGAGGGAGCTAACAGACATTATGACTCAAAAGGACTTAATAGACATCTACTGAACATTCCACCAGAACACAAGAGATTAGGCCTTCTCCTCTGCATCTTATGAAACCTTCTCTAACACTGACTACATACTCAATCACAAAGCAAATCTCAATAGATATGAAAAAATTGGAATAACATCCTGTATTTTATTGGACCATCATGGCTTAAAGTTAGAATTCAACAACAAAACAAATTACCAAAAGCCTACAAAATCATGAAAACTGAATAATGCTTGACTGAATCACCACTGGGTCAAGGAGGGAACAAGAATGAAATTAAAGACTACTTAGAATTCAATGAAAATGAATATACAATATACCTAAAGTTATGGGGCACCATGAAAGCAGTACTAAGAGGAAAGTTCATAGATCTAAATGCCTACATAACAAATTGTGGAAATCTCACACTAGAACCTTAAAAGCACACCTCAAAGCTCTAGAAGAAAAAGAAGCAACCTCAACCAGGAAGAGTAGATGCCAACAAATAATCAAATTGAGGGCTGAAATCAATAAAATAGAAACAAAGAGAACAGTAAAAAGAATCAATGAAATAAAGAGTTGGTTCATTGAGAAAATCAACAGGATAGACAAGCCTTTATCCAAACTAACTAAAAGACACACAGAGAGTATCCAAATTAACAAAATCAAAAATAAAGAGAGACATACAACCTAACAACAAGAAAATCCAGAGGATCATCAGGTCATATGGCAAAAACCTGCACTCCACTAAGTTGGAAAAACTAAAAGAAATGGACATTTTCTAGATAGGTCCCAAATACCCAAATTGAATCAAGACCAGGTAAACAATTTAAATAGACCTATAACCCCAAAGGAAACAGAAGCAGTCATTAAAAGTCTCCCAACCAAAAGTAAAAACAAAAAAAAAGCCATGTGTCAGAGGGTTTCAGTGCAGAATTCTACCAGAATGTCAAAGAGCTAATATCAATACTCCTCAAATTGTTCCACACAATAAAAGCAGAAGGAACATTGTGAAACTCTTTCAGTGAGTCCACAGTTACCCTGATACTCAAAACACACAAAGATGTCACAAAGAAAGAGAATTATAGACCAATCTCACTCATGAACATTGATTCAAAAATACTCAATGAAATACTGGCAAATTGAAGTCAATAACATATAAAATATCATCCATCACAATCAAGTAGGCTTCATCCAAGAGATGCAAGATACAAAAACCTGTCAATGTAATCCATCATATAAACAATCTGAAAGAAAAAAATCTCACATGATCATCTCATTAGATGCTGAAAGAAACTTTGACAAAATCCAACACCTCTTCATGATAAAGGTCCTGGAGAGATCAGGAATACAAGGAACATACCTAAATATAATAAAAGCAATTTACAGCAAGCTGTCAGGCAACATCAATTAAATGGAGAGAAATTCAAAGCGATTCCACTAAAATCAGGAACAATACAATGCTGTGCACTCTCCCCATATCTAGTCAATATAGTACTTGAAGTTCAAGCAAGAGCAATAAGACAACAAAAGGAGATCAAGGGGATACAAATTGGAAAGGAAGATGGCACCATGCCATTAAACTGAAGAATGGATAAACAAACTGTGGTACATATACACAATGGAGTACTACTCAACAGAGAAAAACAATGACATCATGGGGTTTGCTGGCAAATGGATGGAACTAGAAAAAATTAGCCTGATTTAGGTAACCCCAACTCAAAAAGACCAACACGTTATGTACTCACTCATAAGTGGATACTAGATGTAATCCAAAAGATTACCAGACTACAACTCACAAACTCAAGGGAGGATACCTAGTAAAGAGGACCCTAAGAAAGACCCAGGGATTGCCCAATGACAGAGAAATAGATTATGAGATCTATATGAGCAAACTAAGGTGGGGGAGAGGGGGGTGCGAATAAGGGGAAAGAGAGCTTAGGAGGGAGGGATGTCCCAGCTGGATCAGGAACAGAATGGGAGAATAGAGAGGAGGATACCATGATGAATGAAGACCCCATGGGAATAGGAAGAAGCAGAGTGCTAGAGAGATCTCCAGAAATCCACAAAGATACCTCCACTGTAGACTACTGGCAATGGTCATGAGAGTGCCTGAGCTGACCTGCTCTGGTGATGGGATGGCCAAACACCATGGCTGTCATGATAGAATTCTCATCCAATGACTGAGGGGAGCAGATGCAGATACCTATGGACAAGCCCCAGGTGGAGCTCTGGGAGTCCAATCAGTGAGAGAGAGGAGGGACTGTATGAGCAAGAGATGTTGAGACCATGGTTGGAGGAAGCACTGGGACAAAGAGTCAAAGTAGTGGAAGTGCATGAACTGTGAACCAATGGTGGAGGAACTCCCATAGAACTGGACCAGGCCCTCTGGATAAGTGAGACAGTTGATTAGCTTGAACTCTTTGGGAGGCCCCGAGGCAGTGGAGCCAGTACATGACCTTGGTACATGGGCTGACTTTTTGGAGCCTGTGGCCTATGCTGAGACACTTAGCTCAGCCTTGGTGTTTAGGGAGGAGTGGGTCTGGTCCTTCTTGGCTGAGTCTTTCCAGGCTGGGCTGACTCACCAGAGGAGACCTTGCCTTGGAGGAGGTGGGAGTGGGGAGTGCATTGGGGGGGAGAGGGCTGGTAGGTAGGTGGAGGGAGGACAGGTGAATCTATGGCTGATATGTAAAATTAAATTAATTAAAAATAAGAATACCATTAAAAAATCAGTAGCTCTCCTGTACACGAAAGATAAATAGATTGAGAAAGAAATCAGAGAAATAGCACTTTTTGCTATAGCCACAAATAATATAAAATAACTTGGGGTAACTTTAACCAAACAAGTGAAAGACCTATATGACCAGAACTTTAAGTCCTTGAAGAAAGAAATTGAAGAAGATATGGAAAATCACCCATGTTCATAGATAGGTAGAATCAACGTAGTAAAAATGGCAATCTGTTCAAAAGCAGTCTACAAATTCATGCAATCCACATCAAAATACCAAGTCAATTCCTCACAGACCCCAAAATAACAATACCAAATTTGATATGGAAAAACATTAAACCTAGGATATCTAAAAAATCCTTGAAAACAAAGCAACCTCTGGAGGCATCATGATCCCTGACTACAAGCTCCACTATAGAACTATAGTAATAAAAACAGCTTGGTATTCACATAAAAACCCACATGTGGACTAATAGAATCAAAGTGAAGAACCTGACATTAATCCACACACCTATGAATACCTGTTTTTTGGCAAAGAAGCCAAAAGTGCACAATGTACAAGAGAAAGCATTTTCAACAAATGATGCTGGCATAACTGGATATCAACATTTTGAACATTGCAAATAGATCCATATATTTCAACATGAACAAAACTCAAATCCAAGTGGATGGAAGACCTCAACATAAAGTAAGCTACTGAACCTGACAGAGGAGAAAGTAGGAAATATTCTAGAAAGAACTGGTACAGGAGACCACTTCCTAAATATAACACCAGTAGCACAGACACTAGGACCAACAATTAATAAATGGGATCTCCTGAAACTGAGAAGCTTCTGTAAGTCAAAGCACACAGCAAATAAGACAAATGACAGCCTACAGAATGGGAAACCCCCATCTAAAGGAGGGAGTCCCCAAAATATAAAAAAAACTCAAAAAACTAGATAGCACAATATCAAACAATCCAATTAAAAAATGAGCTACGGATCTAAATGGAGTATTCTGAACAGAAGAATCCCAAATGGCTGAAAGATATTTAAGGAACTGTTCAGCATGTTTAGTCGTCAGGGAAATGCAAATCAAAACGACTCTGATATATCATCTTACACCTGTTGGAATGACTAAGATAAAAAACACTGATGACCACTTATTTTGTAGAGGATGTGGAACAAGGGAAACACTCCTCAACTGTTGGTGAGAGTGCAAATTTTCAAAGGCATTTTGGAAATCAGTATGGCTCTTTCTTAGAAAAATAGGAATCCCTCTACCTCAAGACTCAAAGATACCACTCTTGGACATCAATCATACCACAAGGACACTTGCACAACTATGTTCAGAGCAGCATTATTTTTAACAGCCAGAACCTAGAAGCAACCTGGATCACCCTCAACTGAAGAACAGACAAAAGAAAATGCAGTACATATATAAAATGGAGTATGACTCAGCTGTAAAAAAAAAAACAATGTCATCATTAAATTTGCAGGCAAATGGATGGAATTAGAGAACATCATGCTTACTGAGGTGACTCAGACTCAGGAAGACAAGCTTGGTATGTATTCACTCATAATTGGATACCAGAGGTAAAGCAAAGGATAATCAGAACACAATCCACATCCCCAGAGAAACTAGGAAACAAGGAGGACCCTAAAAAGGATGTCTGGATCTCCTTGGGCAGGGGAAACAGAGGAGATCCCTTTGAGTAGACTGTGGATGAGGTGGGGGCAATGGAGGATAGGCTATGTAGGAAGAGAGCATGAGAGAACAGGATGGGTGAGCTGGGGAGGGAACGAGTGAGACAAAAATTAAAGAGATATCTTGATGGAGGGAGGCATTATGTGCTAGGGGAGAAACCTGGTGCTAGAGAAATTACCATGAACCCACAAGGATGACCCTGGATTAGACTACAAGCAATAATGGTGAGGCTACCTGAACTGGCCTACCCTGGTAATCAAATTGGTGAATATACTCTAATTGTCATCCTAGAGCCTTTATCCAGTAACTGATTAATGCAGATGGCAGAGATCTACAACCAAGCACCAAAGCCAAGCTCCAGGAGTCCAGAGGAAGAGATGGAAGAGTGATTATATTAGCAAGGGGGATCAAGATCATGATGAGGACATCTACAGAGACAAGTGAACCAAGCTAATAGGAACTCAGGAACTTTAGACCACCAGCTGTAGAACCTGCATGGAATCAGACTAGGCCCTCTGTGTGCTGAAGGCTGTTGTATACTTGGGTCAGTTAGAGGGGCTCCTGGCAAAGTGATCAAAATCTATCCCTGGTGCATGAGATGGCTCTCTGGATTCCGTTCACTGTGGTGGCAGAGCTTGATTCAACTGCCAGTCTAAGGCTAACTAGGTCTATAGAATAACTTCTAAGAGAGCCAGACATGCAGAGTGGAAAGCCATATAAAATGAAAGAAAGATGTAGAAATGAAAACATGATTACCTCTGAACTCCTGCTAAAATTTTTCAGATACCTAAGTTTTAGAATATGAACTAGACTTTGACAACAGTTCCATCCTGTTTAAGAAAGTAACTGTGAACAGGAAGAAGCAAAGTGCTAGAGCAGTCCCCAGAAATCCACAATGACACATGCATATTAGACTACTGGCAATGGTTGAGAGAAAGCCTGATCTGACCTAGTCTGGTGATCAGATGGCCAAACACCCTAACTGTCGTGATGGAACTCTCATCCAATGACTGATGGAAGTGGATGCAGAGAACATCAGCCAGGCTGCAGGTGGAGCTCAAGGAGTCCAATTGTCAAGAAAGAGAATGGACTGTAATTGTGTGAATGTTGAGACCAAGATTGGAAAAGCACAGGGACAAATAGCCAAACTAGCAGAAACACATGAAATATGAACTAAAAGCTGTGGAGCCCACAACTGGATCAGGCCTTCTGAATAAGTGAGACAATTGAATAGCTTGAAATGATTGGGAGGCACACAGGCAGGGGGATCCGGGCCTGTCCTTAGTGCATGAGCTGGCTGTTAGGAACCTTGGGCTTACACAGGAACCCTTTGCTCAGCCTAGAAGGAGGGGAATGGACCTGCATGTACTGAATCTACCAGATTTAAATGAATCCCCAGGGGAGTCTTGGCCCTGGAGGAGATGGGAATGGAGGGGAGGGGATAGGGGAAGGTGGGGGTGGGTACAGGAGGGGGGAAAACAGGGGGACCCATGGCTGATATGTAAAATTAAAACATAAATATAATAAAAAAGAAAATGTAAATAAAGTTGCAGTCCAGGTTGACAATAAAAAAATAAAGAAAGTGAACTGTGAAGAGGTGGAGTAATGGTTCTGCAGTAACAGTTGCTGGATACCTTTCTACAAGACTGACATTCAATTTACTGCATTCAAGGGGACCCGACAACAGTCAGTAACTCCAGTGTCCAGTTATCAAGGGGATCTAACAGCCTGCTTCTGATGTCTAATGGCACCATATACTCATGATACACAGACCCAGTTGTGTAACAAGGCCCATCAGGCCCCCATACTTGAGTACAACTGTCTCCATGACAGAAGTACTATTAAAGGTGTAAATGCCAGCATTTCCATAAAATCCAGGAAACCCGTGCCACAACTAAAACGAAGACTTAATCCACCTAGGTCCATAGTTCTTGGAATACTTCTAAATATTCAAACCTTGCTTGAAATACAGTAACATTATGGCTTCTGTAGTGCGACTTCTGGCTACCTGTTCCTGTTAACTGAAGTTTGTGACCCCAGAATATGGTTTTTGTGCTCAAAAGCTCACCCTGAGAAAAGATCCTATACTGAGTCCCTGGTGGGAGTCTATTCCCTCATGAGAGACTTCTCCAACAGTGCAATACCTGCTCCCCTGACCCTAAACATAAAAAGAAGAGTCTCTGAGGCTACTAGTTAGCCATGTACCCAAAGATTTCCTAAATGAGGAACCAAACTTTCAGAGATCAAAACCAGTTGATTGATATATCCTGGATTGAGGGAAGAGCAGATCAGAGCCCATATTTCCAGGAGAGGTAGGCTGGGAATTGCAGAGGTGGATTGGAATCACTGATGATATTGTCATGTCCTATATTCTTAGTGAGTCCCTACAGACATGATTAACTGGAGAGAGATGATAGATGTGGGGAGCCTTTTACTGATCACATACAAAGGGGAAGGGTCCCAAAACCCAATCGTTAGTAACTGTTGAAT
>NW_023413175.1:0-2588 GCF_903995425.1 Onychomys torridus
TGTTGTGTTGAGAGAGATTAAAAGATGTCTTTGCATATTTGAACATGCCTGTGATAGTAAAAGCTGTACTACCAGGCTCATATTTATGGCATCATTTTTTCCTGAGATTTTTCAAATATTTGAAGTGAACTAGGAGAATTCAGACATTTATTTACTTCACTTACTTTATTGATAATTTTTCCTATACAGTGATTAATGCTACATTTTCAAAGTGAACCAGGACAAACAGAAGCATTTATACAGCCCTAGCAGGTCTTTTCTGTGGTGTGTTTGTTGATCTATTCCAAATTAAGCTGGAAAACTAATTGTTTGTAAACTTGAATCTCATTCAACAAGTTTAACCCACATGAGACTACTACATATCTTGTAATTGTTCTGAGATTGAGAGATGAACATTACTTTTTTTCCTATCCTTATGTTCATATGGCTGGTATCCTAAATGACATATGATATAATTATTAATGAAAGAATAACAAGAACGTTTCCACATTTTACTTACAGCTAGACTTTCTTTTCCCCATCAACATATGGAATAAGTATTAATATTTCTCTATAACATGACCCCCCCTCAATTCTTGACTCTAACCACCTATCTAATTAAAATTAGCAAAGACAGAATAAGTTTTTGAGTAACAAATTGTTTACGATGGATTACTTGCTTATCAATAGGTTTTGTACATATTCTTATCATACATTCAGGGAATATAATTTTGTAATTTGAATAGTATGAAACTAAATGCATTGTCATTTGTACAGCATAGTTCTGATGAAGCTATTACTCAAATGATTCCTGTTAAGTAATTGATTCCTTGTCTTCCATCTTAAAAGAATCACTTCCAAACACAATTTACTTACCTGCCATTGAGGTATGTGTGTTTATGATCCTCAATGGATTTTAAGCTGTGATTATTTATCATGTTTCATTTCTTTAACACTTCCAGATTGTTAAATATATCCAGAGGCACATTTGTATCAGCTTGCCAAAAAATAAACATTACC
The DNA here is from genome assembly GCF_903995425.1 of Onychomys torridus. NCBI lineage: Eukaryota > Metazoa > Chordata > Mammalia > Rodentia > Cricetidae > Onychomys > Onychomys torridus. The sequence continues at coordinate 1,000 of NW_023413175.1, forward strand.
TTCCATGTTTTTGAGAACTTTGACAATGTTCTTCAACTTCAAGATCTTCCCAATTGTAGCCTAAAATATCAAACAAGGAAATATATGGAATATTACGGGAAACTGAATAATTTACATTACTATCTTTAGTGATTCTTAGAATCATGCCTGTTTTATTCACATCATTCTTCCTCATTCTCAATCAGAATTACAGAACTGCTTTAATAATGAAGAAACTGTTGTTTCCTTATTTAAAATGTGAAGAAAAATGTACAGTATTACCTATAGCAGTGAGATTCATATACGTCTCCAGCATCACCTCTTTGTAGAGATTCCTTTGTGAAGGATCCAATAATGCCCATTCTTCATGTGTGATGTCAACATGCACATCATTATATGTCACTGTATTCTAAAATATGGCATATATAAATATGCCATCCACATGTATAAAACTGAAAGCAGGGTAAAACATAGTAAATGTGTGCTTATTTCACAGTATAGTCATACAATTCTGGTGATTGCTACAAATATTCTGTAATTCAGATGTTACAATGAAATCATCAAGTTACTTTACAAAGAAACTGAATGGGAAGTTTACCTCTATTATGTCTGAATGCTTTGAACAGGATATCACCTTGCAAGAAAAATTCATATTAACAGAGATAGAGACACAAGCAAACATTTCAAAAGTACTGAGCATACATCAGAGAAACTGTATGAATGTTTGTTGACTACAAAGAAAATTTGTAAGCTGGGTATATAGGTTCATGCCTTCAATCCCAGAACTTAGATTGTAGAAGCTGATATATGTGCTGCTGAGGTGAAAATTACCCTAGGCTATGCAATCAGTTATAGGACAGCAAGAAGTAAATATGAAGAACCCATATATAAACACTCAGTGATCTTAATTGCTGAGCTCTCAATCTAGCCCCCTTTTTATTTAAAATTTATTTTCATAAATTTTTAAGTAAAAGATATATCACTTTCCCCTTTTATCTTTTCATTCCATCCCTTCCAAAATCCTTTCTAATTCTTCCCTTTTAAATGTGGGTGAATAAGTATGCTGGAATACATTAATACAATCTGCTGCACAGGTATTTGTTGGATATATATAAAATGTACTGACCATGTTGTATCGGCTAAATAATTGGAGAGCTCATCTTTGTTTGAGGTTAATTCTCTCAGGAGAATCGTACTTTTTAATCAGCATCTGGTATCTGACCCTGACTGGGCTAACTTGGATAAGAAACATAATCAAGAATAAAAAACTTATTTTGGAAAATACCTTAATAATTAATAGCACTGAAGATTCTTTCAGAGCAGCAAGCTTCCATTCCCAGTACAAACAGAGACTCACTAATAAATTGAACTCGATTATCAGGGGTCCTGACTCCAACTCCTTGATTCCCTGTTTGCCATAAGAAGAGACTTTGACCAGAAAAAAGAATTTTTCAAGATGCGAGTGGAAGTGTATTCTTTTACTGCCAGCAAACTGGGAACAGAGGCAGGAAGACCATTTTGAGTTTTAAAGCCTGTGCCATAGTCTACAAAAACACAAACACACACACACACATACACACACACACACACACACACACACACACACATGC
>NW_023413176.1:0-19207 GCF_903995425.1 Onychomys torridus
TGAAAATTTAAATTCGCGTGCAAAATTTTGTACTCTTCAGGTGAGGACAACTAATGAACTAGTTTATCTAAAATTTATGGCTGAATTACTTCAGAGACTGGACATTGTTAAGTATTATTCCTTACTTGATAATTGTTTCTGTTATTGAATTTTCATTTTTGCTAATTTTTCTTACCTTTCCATTCTATATTAGACATGCTTGAAATCATTATTATTTTTATAGTTTTATATTATGTTTAGAGTTTGAAAACTTTCCTTTTCAAATGAGTGGAAAAGGGGGGAAAGTGTTATGGAGATCTATTCTATGTTGTAGGCCTGTTGTACGAATTAAAGTCAGTATTGATTCCAAGAGCAGCGGTTTACATTTAGCTAAAATTTGCATGGATCATAGAGTTTCCCTAGACTTGGGCAAGAGGCAGCCCCCAGGGAAGACAGAACGCCAGGGCTGGAAGGGTTGCTGTAGGTCTTTTTGACGCTGGGAGCAGATGGAGAATGCAAATGTAGTGGTCATTGGTTTATCTCAGGTTCTTATCTATGTACTTTGTGCCAAATTTTATTTATAATAGATGGTATAAGAAATCACAATAATCTTGTCCTATCTGTTAGGAAATGGATTGTTTGCAGATTGAATAAAATAACAATCCAAGACATGGGCTGAGACACTGAGGTGAAAGTTTCCAGCTATAGTGTCAGGAGCATAAAGATGTTCATTAATATACATATACATTTAGATGTGTATATATTTCAACTTCAAAATATATATATAGGTGATTCAACTTCCATATTATATATACTTGTATGTGTATATGTATTATATTTCAACAATTATTCTCAAAAATTTTTATCTTTAAATTTTGAGATTGTAATGTAATTCCCAATTCTTTTTCTTCTTTTCAAATTTTCCCATGGATTCCTCTCTTCTCTCTTTCAAATTCACAGCTTTATATTCATGAATTGTTGTTACATTTTATATCTACCTGTATATACTTATATATTCCTAAACTGTTCATGTCCTGTCTGTATAATGTTACTTGCATGTGTACATTCAGGGCTGGGAATTTGCTATTGGATAACCAATTGGAGAGCTATTCCCAGTGAAGAAATTCTTCTGCTCTCAGCATTTCACAGTTTCCTGTAATTCCTGTGTAGTGTTGAGGCCTCATATTCTTTTCCCTTTCACTTTGCATGTCTTTTGTTATTGTCCTTGTTCAGTTCATATTTAAGATGCTATTTTGGTGAGCCTCTAATAGTGTAGCTTCTGATATTACTAGAAGACAGACTCTCACCTCACACTCCTTGATCCCCTGGATCTTAACATTTCCCCATCTTTTCTCCTAGTAGGAACCCTGAAAATGGTCAAGTGTCCCCAGTACTTCCTGTTTGTTCTTTCTAGAGACTACCTGGCATTCTGCTTGAATCTGTTCTGATTGTTTCTGAAGTAGCTGTTGATGCTATTACAGGACAGGGCAATTCTTTCCTTGATGATTGCACCCTGAGTACCATCTACACAATTAATGGTTTCATATTTACTTATCTGTGTTATCCTACCTATTTTTATTCTTATTCTTATTATAGTTTTTAATCAAGTGGCATGTACTTAATAATGCTTAGAAAGAGAAGTGTACCATTCATTCTTTTTTAGTTTGAAGAGTGGATGTGGGCCTTCACTGTTCATATGGTAGCTGGCAGGTATATACAGCTATAAAAGATATATATTGCATTAAAATAAAATAAAGGTTATCCATCTCTTCATTCATACTTGCCATATTTGAAGTGCTCAACACTTGCATATGGCTAGTGTTTACTGTACATCCAGCCCACTGTCCAGCCCATGCCTCATCATGTTCTTTGTAGCATGTTCAGTCTGTGGAGCTGAAGCATTTTCCATTTTCTGAGACCATATAGAAGTTCATTGTCCTTTTCCATCACTAAGCTAAGTTCCCTGGGGGTGAAGTGTTGGGTTTAATTTTATCAGCAAATCTACAGAGCACTTGATAACCTCTGGCAGATATTTACCTTAGAACAAAGGTCTTGAGTCAGCCTCATGGCATAGTTCTTGGTGTTATCATGTAGGGGCTGGATCAATTTTAAGTTCTTTGTCAGTTAAAGAATTAAAGAAAACAGGTGTGTAAGTGACAAGTAGCAGTAGAGAAATGTCAAACTTCTAAAACTGGAGGAAGACTATCCTCTGTAAGAAAAGATTTCTTGGGTTGGAAACAAGTGTGAGTAGTAGAAACACAGAAAAATGGATTCCATTCCACTCAGATTGGTACCCAGGAAGCTGAGAATCCAGTCTCTTATCCAGGGCTTCTTTTTATGTCTATGAGGAGACATCATCACCTAATTTAGTGTTGGCCAGTTTGAGAAAAGATAAGATGCATTATTAGCCCACAATTGTCGTTTACACGTTTCCTGATCTGGCCTTGAACTTGATGAGCCAGTGGCAGAAGTCAGACTTCTTGGAATTTCATCATTTTATTATGTAGCCATGGATCTTATCACTATTTGTTTGCTTTCCTAGCAATCTGTCTAACTACTGGTCACTCATTCTTCCCTCTCTGGGTTATCGAATCTTCTGTTCAATGCTTGGGGACACCAACCACTTTTAACTGCTTTGATCTGGAAATTGAGATGATGGAGGATCAGTAGTCAGACTGACAGGAGCGGGTGTTGTCAATGTAAAGGATCAATATACACTTAATTGGTGGTGAAGATTATTGTCACTCCCAGGACTGCCCTTCATTGTGTAAGCATTTTCAGGATGGAAAAGCTCAGGACCAGCTAGATCCTTTCATATCCAAGGCTCTGGACCCTGCTGACAGAAAAAGTCCTAAGGAGGTAGCATTTATCTCGCAGAGTTGTACCAATTTTCTAGACCCATTCCCTGTCAGCCAAATGGTTAAAGATGAAATCTGTCCCTGACTTCTTCTGCTGGCCCATATAGAAGGAGGTCATCCACATATCAGATGTCTCTAAATAGGACAATTTTAACAATGTTGTGGAAAGGACCAAATCCAATACTGGAGGGTTGTCATGAAACCATTGACAGAGAACTGTCTATGTGACTTATCTCATTTTTCTAGGAAGGTCCTCCAAAGAAAAAATAAAGGTGAATTTGAGGTGGAGTGGAATACAAAAGAAAGCATCCTTAAGATTATGCATGGACCTTTCCCAGGGATGCCTGCCCTGAGCAGGGAGGAGAAAGCACAACCCTGCCCAGGATCATTTGGATTGAGCAACAGAAGGAGAACCACAACCACAGGCAGATCTGAAGAGCTGAAGACAATGAGGAATGGGCTGAGGTAGGTCGCTTGTTGCCACTCGGAGACAAAATTTTGTCTGTTAAGGCTACTTCCAAATCCCTTGTGTCTGGGTCTGGGGCCCAGCTGAAGCTGAGGTCTCTATTGGTGTCCACGCCTCCCATTGCTCTGATGGCAGAGAATATAGAGCTGCACAGAGTTGGCTTTGCCCCCTCACTGGCTGCAATACTAGGGATAATTGGCCCTCCCTCTAACCAGATGTAGCACTCATGAGAGTGGGTCCTCCACTTCACTTGGGTGGCCTAATAGATTGACCCTGTTTGCAGAATCATGGGCAAGCTGGACCTGAGTGTATGATAATTGGAGAACTGATTTCACTCCCCCTTTTCCCATTTGTTGGTGATGGTGAGGTAGGGATTCTCTCCTCCCTTTAATCCCCAATACCTTTGGCAGGCAAGGAAGCTGATCTACCCTATTATCAGCTGCAGAACTTGGGAATGCAGACCCTGCATGTCTCCCGGGCAGCACAGTAGAGCTGGCCCTGTTGATGTGGGTGTGGGTGAGCTGGACCTGAGAACATAAGCATGGGAGATCTGGCCCCACCATTAATCTTCCATAAGGTTTTGTGGGCAAAGGAGAGATGTCCAGCTTCTCCTCACTGTCTATGGCAGTGGGGAGAGCTGACCCTGAGGTCATGAGAGCTGTCTGCCCCTCACCAGCCATAGCACTAAGGTGAACGGCCCATGTATCCTGCCTGTGCAACAAAGTAGAGTTGGCCCTAGTGGTGACGGTATGGTTTAAAGGTCCTACAACCCCTCTTACATAGTCACCCACTGCTGGTCCCTTTTCTCTCCACAAATAGCCCCACTTCAGCCTTCAACAGATAATTTTCCCCCTAAATATTTCCATGTGTACTTTATTAACTCAGCAGTGTGGATTCCATGGATACCACAGCCAGCTGTGTTAGACTTCGTTAATACTTTCAAACATACACACACACACACACACACACACACACACACACACACACACACACACACACACATATCTATGCATTTACATCTACATGCTTAGAAGTCCAATTGCATATGTACTTCCATATTTGAAAGTGATAACATAGGGCTGGAGAGATGACTCGGTGGTTAAGAGCACTGGTTGTTCTTCCAGAGGTCCTGAGTTCAATTCCCACATAATGGCTCACAACCATCTGTTATGAGGTCTAGTAGCTTCTTCTGGCCCACACGATAACACTGTATGCATAATATTAAAAAACATTAAGAAAGTGGTAACACAGACACAACAGTCACACTTACAGTCACACCCAAGAAATGCATGTGCATATCATTGTATATGAGCCTATGTGCATATGAATTGACACACATCTATGCACACACAAATGCATGCCATGCACATATATATCCATGTTCACACAAATGTACACATACTTACACACGCACACACACACACATGCACATACATACATGTGTATACATCTTCTTGTACATTCCCACTCACTCACAAATACCCACATCTGTATATTCACAAGCAAACACACACATACCAATGGACAAATATACCCATGCACACACAAATCCATGTAATACTCATGTACACAAATGCACCTTATAGAATAGTCACTGCTCACCCTACTATATTCTTTAAGGGATGGATGGACACTGCTTGAATTCGAGATTCATAGTTCATTCCATGAGCCCTTCCTTTCTGGCTCAAGTGGTCAGCCTGGCATTTGCCTTGTGCTCATACCAGCTTTCATACCACCAGATCAAGTACTTCTCTCTTCCTAGTTAGCTCCTCATGAGGATGCTGCAGATGCTGGTGCTCCCCCTTATTGTCTCCAGCCTTGGCAAACAGGGGAGACTCCAAGCCACTGTGCATCTCCAGTACCCATTCCAAGCCCACACTTGAGAAAAGAGCCAAGGCTTCCCCACCCACCCTTTCCCAACTCAACAACTCAAGCTGTGGCCTGATCTTGCTTCAATCTTGCTGTCACAGGATCCATGTAGCCCAATAAATTCCTTGTACTTGTTCTTGGAGGTAAAGTTCCATCCTGCTCTGGGGTATCCAAAGGGGAAAGAAAGGCTGTGGAGGGTTAGGGGAGACAGCTGGGGTAGATGATAGATGGAATGTGGGTGAACATGTAGGAGGTGAGTGGGTTGGAGTTGCCAGGATGGAGGGTGGAGGAAGGGAAGGAGCTGTGGATGGGTTATATAGCACCTTTTCTTCTAGATAGCAAATGTTTTCCCTTCAGGGCCATCGGGTCTTCATTACAATGGTGCAGTTCTGATGCTGAAGTAGAAGAGCATGTATAGACAATACGTCAGCAAGTGGGCATGGCTGTACAGCCATGGTTTCATTTATGTTGTTACAATAAAATACTTGACAAAAAAGCAACTTAGGGGAGAAAGGGTTTATTTTGGCTCACAGTTCCAGGTTAGTGTCCACCATTCAGGGAAGTCAACACAGGAACTTGAAGCAGTTCATCATAACCCATCCACAACCAAAAGCAGAGAGAAAATAAATAGACACATGCTTGTTTATATCAAGTTCCATCTCTACACTGTATACAGTATAGAATCCCTTGCCTAGGGAATGGTGCTACACACAATGAATGGCCTTCCTCTTTCAATCAGTGTAATCTGGAAAACTCCCCCAGTCATGCCACAGGTCCACCTGATCTATAAAATATATGTGAAATACATATATAGAGAAATGGACAAATCATTTCAATTAAAGAAGCACACACACACACACACACACACACACACAAATCAGTTTTGCTGCATTTTGGTTATTGGATTGTTTTTATTGCCTTTTACTTTATGTGTGTGGTTATGCATAGATGGGTACATGCCATGGAGCACATTGTGGAGCAGAGGACAAATTTTAGAGTTGGCTCTCCACTTCTACCATGTGGGGCCTGGGATCAGACTTAGTTTATCGGCCTTGGCTGAAAGCCCCTTCACTCGCTGAGCCATCTTGTCTGACACAGATTTGGATTTTGGGGCAGCTCATGTTGTATTTCTTTGAGTTATTTAATTCACTTCCTTGGTTACATATCCAACCATGTGCTTCCTGGGATTTAAGAGAAATTATAGTGTGTGCGTGAGTGTGTGTGTGTGTGTGTGTGTGTGTGTGTGTGTGTGTGTCCTCATGCAAATGCCAAGTATGGAACACAGGGCCATGTAATACACCATATAAACAAACTCAAAGAAAAAAACCACATGATCATCTCACTAGATGCAGAAAAGGCATTTGAAAAATCCAAGACCCCTTCATGATAAAGGTCTTGGAGCGATCAGGAATACAGGGAACATACCTAGATATAATAAAGGCAATTTACAGCAAGTAAACAGCCAACATCAAATTAAATGGAGAGAAACTCAATGCAATACCACTAAAATCAGGAACAAGGCAAGGCTGTCCCCTCCCCCCATACTTATTCAATATAGTATTTGAAGATCTAGCCATAGCTATAAGACAACATAAAGAGATTAAGGGGATACAAATTGGAAAGGAAGAAGTCAATCTTTCCCTATTTGCAGATGACATGATAGTATACATGAATGACCCCAAAAATTCAACCAAGGTACTGATACAGCTAATAAACAACTTCAGCAACATAGCAGGATACAATATCAACTCAAGAAAATCAGTAGCCCTCCTATATACAGTAGACAAACAGGCAGAGAAGGAAATAAGAGATATATGACCCTTTACAATAGCCACAAAAGATATAAAATACCTTGGGGTTACTCTAACTAAGCATGTGAAGGACCTATATGACAAGAAATTTAAGTCCCTGAAAAAAGAAATTGAAAATGATGTCAGAAAATGGAAAGATCTCCCATGCTCATGGATAGGCAGGATTAACATAGTAAAAATGGCGATCTTACCAAAAGCAATCTACAGATTCAACACAATCCCCATCAAATTACAATTCTTCACAGATCTGGAAAGAATAATACTCAACTTCACATGGAAAAACAAAATACCCAGGATAGCCAAAAGAATCCTGTACAATAAAACAACCTCTGGAGGCATCACAATCCTCAATCTCAAGCACTACTATAGAGCTACAGTAATAAAAACAGCTTGGTACTGGCATAAAAACCAACATGTGGACCAATGGAATCAAACTGAAGAACCTGACATTAACCTGCACACCTATGAACATATAATTTTTGACAAAGAAGCCAAAAAGGTGCAATGGAAAAAAGAAAGCATCTTCAACAAATGGTGCTGGCATAACTGGATGTCAATGTGTAGATTGCTGCAAATAGAACCATATCTGTCACCATGCACAAAACTTAAGTCTTGGTCCTGGAGGACATGGGAATGGAGGGGAGGGGCTGGGGGGAAGGTGGGAGTGGGTGCGGGAGGGGGGAGGACACGGGAACCCATGGCTGATGTATAAAATTAAAACACATAATGATAATAAAAATAATAATAAAAATAATAAAAGAAACCACAATGCAGTGATCTCCACCATTAGTTCTAAGTGAACATGGTATGTTATTTACTTCCATCAAGTGTATGGTGAAAAATAAATGAAACATGATTTCTTTTTCTTGAAAAAAAATTAAAAAAAAGAAAATCAAATCACTGGAGAGAGCCAGGCATGACACACCTATCTGTAACCCCAGTGGTGGCAAAAGGATTGTGAGTCAGCCTGGGCCACAGAAGAATAAAGAGAAAACAACACTGTAATGTCTACTTATGAAAACATTTACTGAATTGAGGCTCCAGGGACAGGACACAAAGCAGATACTATTGTGTCAAGAACAGTAACCTTCCTCCTTCACCATAACTGAGTGTATTTCTTTGTTTTATGAAGACAGTCTCTCACTCTGTAGTTCAGGCTGGTCCAGACCTACTTTACTATGAAGCCCAAGTGGGCCTTCATTTTACAGCAATCCTTCCACCTCTGCCTCCCAAATACTGGGATTCAAGCATGAGGTAACATGTCCAGTCTACTAATAAATTCTATTTCTTCATCTAACTGATTCCTTTATTTTATTGTCTATTTCTATATAAGTTGTGCCCATGAACAAAGTTTTTCTTTTCATTTACTCTCTACATGCATATCATATATATATATATATATATATGGACAGATAGATAGATAGATAGATAGATAGATAGATAGATAGATAGATAGTTTGTTTTTTTTTTTTCGAGACAGGGTTTATCTGTAGCTTTGGAGCCTGTCCTGGACTAGCTCTGTAGACCAGGCTGGCCTCCAACTCACAGAGATCCTCCTGCCTCTGCATCCTGAGTGCTGGGATTACAGGTGTGTACCACCATCGCCTGGATTGCATATCATATTTTTATTAAATTAATTAAAGATTTTGGAAAGATTTTCCAGGCTCACATACTTAAGTAAGTAAAGAACCATTTAAATACTTGCAATAAGTTATTCAAATACAGCTTTCTCTCACAGGAAATCACTTTCCCTTAAACAGAAATTCTCCCACCTTTTGGTATTGAGACCCTTTTATAAGCTTAACCATTACTGATGTCCTATTTGTTTACGTACTTTATCCATTAATAGTTGCCAAATGGAAAGGGGAATTTAAAAATACTTAATTTTAGAAAACAGGAATACCACTGCATATTATCAAAACCTTTTCACTTAAAAAAACTTCCAGAACAAAAGAAAAACTCATAAAAACAGAGTCACAGTTTTACATTTTTGCAAATCTCTTTCATATGAAACCAAATCTGCACCTACATCCAATGTGTTATGGTACCGTATGTCATATGGCCTCTGGGAACCTGTTCATGAGAAAATGCTGCTGAAAAGGGCAAGTAATGCCTTATGTCACAAGACTATGTAGACTTGGTAGTCACTCTGAAAGTGCTGCTCCACCTGATGTTAACTTGCATATTTCACTACTTATTAAAGATTTATGAACTAGGAAAGTGAGCTGGAGTACCCAGGGTAGCCACCTGCTCTGTTTTCCAGCAGTGCTCACTGTGCTAGGTACTCTGCATGTTTCCCTTACATCCCCACCAATAGTGCTGGGGCACTGCTGCTCTACACAGGAAGTGGGTTGGCTCCTTCCCTTCTTCCTCAATCTCAGGTGCTTAGATAACAAGCACTTGCCTCCACACCCAGCCATCGCTGACCACTCTTACAAACTGGAAAAATGATGACAGCTAATGATGGGGTCAGGGCAACCCAGACCTATACCTTTAGGCCAACACCTCAAAAATACCCTTGAGATACTTCAAAACCAGCTGAGCATCATACAGTGTGTTTACAAGGATCCCATGGGTCCTTAGCTTGGAAATTATATTCAGTGTGAACACAGCCCAAGTTTCTGCCAACAGTATCACAAACTTGCTGTTCCAGCCTCCCTGCTACAATGCTTGGTGAAATGACCTGCAATCAGTTGCCTGAGATTCTGGATGAGGAGCAAGTGATACAAAGAACCAGGGACAGTACAGAATGACTCTCAGAGGTGGCGGCAGGAATGCTTCAAAGGCAGTAATGCAACAGTGTTGCTGAACACCCTAATGCAGGTAGTACATCCAGGGTACAGCAAGAGTCCTCCCCACTTTATCTGAGCCATGATTCTAACCCCAACTCTGGGCTGTACAACCTTGCATTCTGGCTCTCCCACCCTTCAGGTCAAACTGAGATTTCCTGTATCTACTCCAATTCCTTTTGCTTCAGTCAATCAGACCCTGGTCTCACGGTCTGGACTACAAACTCAATGTAATGCACTCACACTGTCTCGTTTAATTTTCATGGCAAACATCTGAGATGGAACTATCATTAACCCCATTTTAAAGATCAGGCTACAGGGTTTAGAGAGGTTATTTTGCCTAATGTCCCAAAGCTCATTAAGGAGTCATTATCCATGAGACAATAATAACCAAAACTAATGACATTCATAATCTAATGATATCTGTGATTTTTCCCAGTGGCTTCCTGGCTTTATTATATTCCTTAATAGGCTGATTTCCAGAATATGAGCCCTGCATAGGGAGCTCAAGGGTCCATCCCATTTGGTTCCAGAGAAGAAAATAGCTGACAGAAATGGGTTGAGGAGAAAGTCTCTCTGGGGATTTCTTGCTCTGGTAATGCGGTGAGACAGCTAGGCTACTAAAACTGGGGGGGGGTCTTTCTGCCTCAGAAAGACCTAAAGACCTTCACCTCCTTTGGCAATGCTCCTCTGGAGACTTTTCTATCAAAATCACCACGTAGGTAAGACAGACAACCAGGAACTGAGCAGGGGTCAGCATAAGGAAGAAACCAAGTGTCTGCTTTTCTCTTTTGTTACAGTGTAGATCAATCATCCCTTCTTCAGAAATTACAGTTCTGTCAGAATTCAAATTCTTTAAACAAAGTATCAGTAAAACAGTAAATGCTAATTTAGTATCCAAAACATCCCACAAGAGGACCAGGGAGTTGAAAAGGTATGATTACTTTTATGTGTGCAGAGGTTTCTTTCTTCATGCTTCATTTGTTTTGTTTGTGAGATATGATTTAATGAATAGGTAGTCCAAGATAGCTTGATCTTCACTACATATGTAATCCAGGCTGGCTGGAACTAATTCCTTCTGCTTCAATTTTCCACATGATGGTGTACAGACAGAACAGCACAACACTCCCAAGAAATTGCTATTATCTAAACCACGAGGCTGCAACTACCAGGTTCATACAGAAAGTGACAGGTTGAAAACAGAAGCCACCTGTGAAACACGAACTGAAAGTCTGGACACAAGCCCAGTCGTTCTCCAGCACTGCAGTCTCTTACCAGCTTACACCTTAGAAAACAATTATGGGCACATAAAGGAAGACTTCCGCTCCTTCCACATCCAGCAAAAGAGCAAGCTTTCCAAATTCATCAACCACCAAGCCACCATGGACTGAGCACTTATCACATACCACAGTATGCTCCCAGGTCTCAGTGTGAAGATTTAACATTAATACCAATTAACAGCACTGTGACAAATTCACATCCAAGACAAGCAACCTTTTATTCTAACTATCCAATTAAAACCTCCATCATCAAGTTGGTGTGTTTTCAAGTAATGTTTCAATGACATTTTAAATATCATTTTAAAAGCCCACATAATTGGCTATAGTGCTCCATTCCATAAGTATCTAATTTACAAATAATTAATGTAAACATTACCCTAAATTTATACTTAATTTATTCTCAGATTTTATAACTTCATTCTTTCCTAACTACATTTCTTTATATGTCAAAAAAAAGAAGTAATTTATCAAAACTTTTGATAGTCTATTGACAAAAGGAGCATCTTTGAAGAAAAACTGTGGATCATTGCTCTCAACCAAAACATTCTACATAACAAATTCAAATGCTTTGAGAAAAAAGTAACAGCATGGCTTACACATTTTTCAAGCAAGTAAATACAAATATTCTAAAAAGCAAGCTTTTGGCTCATGAACAAATCTTTTGAAAACAATCTAAGCATTATCTACAAATATTTCCTATCCTTAATTATAAGGCTAAGTAGAACATCTTGACCAAAAATAACTGACCAGTTGGCTGAAATTAATGTAATGTAGCATGCACCCTGATCAGTTTTATGCACTAGCAGAGGAGAAAGGTAAACACTGACCCGGCTGTAAACCCTTCCATCTACATTGCTGACCTGCCTACATGGTACAACAGTAGCTCAAAAGGTGGGAGTAACCAACTACTACCTGACTGGATGCAAGGCCCACTCCAAGAGAGGAAACCCAGGCCTGACACTGCTCAGGGAGTCAAACACCTGACTAGACAGACATGATCCTAGAGGAAAAGCAAATACTATTCTTCTGCTAATGGTCTACAGCAATAAAATGACTCCTAACAACACTGCTCTACCCACAGATCGCTATTTTGCTTGGCTATCATCAGAGACACTCCCACCTGCAGTAGACAGGAACAGACACACAACTGGACAATGCAGAGATTAGGACCTGGATGCTAACCTAGCAAAGGAAACAGATGCTTTAAAATAATCTGTCTCTGATAAAGCTTAAAACACATGTTGCAATCTCTCTGTCTCTCTCATTAAAACTAACCAATATAAGCAGAGTCCTAAACGCTACCATGGTCACTAATTTTCTCATGGCTGCTTCTTAACATGTTCAAAATTTTTTCTAAGCTGCAGAAACCAGCTTAAATCTATCTGCACAGGTCAGATCTACTTCAGGCTTTTCTTGTATCACCAGCATCCTGTCAGAAACAAAAGTGGCCAGGGTGCCAAGCAAAGAGGGATGGATGGCTCCAGGGCAGCAGGATAGCCTTACCCACCATCCCAGGACACCTGTATACCTGTATATACACCAGACCCTCTTCCTTACTAGAAGATCCCCTTCCCTACTTCCCCTAAGCGGCAACCAACACTCACCAAGTCAGCTGGAAGCAGTTTTTCCAGAAGAAATGACATCCCTATTCCTATTCACTCACTTTTTTACAATAAGCAAGAAAGTTAAAATGTTAGGATATTGCCCTCACTCCTCTGGGTCTGGCATGTTACATCATCAGCAGATGTACCAGCCTTAAATAATCCTGACAAGGACTTCCATGTCTCTCTGCTCTCTCTCTCTCTCTCTCTTCTCTCTCTCTCTCTCTCTCTCTCTCTCTCTCTCCTCTCTCTCTGTCTCTGTCTCTCTCTGTCTCTCTCTCTCTCTCTCTCTCTGTTACTGCTCTGCTCCCTGCCCTCATGTCTGGCTCTCTTTTCCTCCCTCACCCCCCAATAAAACTCTAAAAGTTACTACTGGGTTCTTCGATGGCCTGTGACTTTTCTGCTGGTAACCAGCACCACCAGATAGTGCTGTTTTACTATCAGTTCCTGCCCAAGTGACTAGGCTGGCTGGTTTGCTTCAGTAACTAGTTGACTTGTGTAGTGGCCTATGCAAGTCTAAACAGAGAGCAGTCATGTTGGCACTTTTACCTTACTGGCTCTTTGTCCTGATTTAATTGCCATCTGAACACCTCCTCTCCTGTGCTCTGGGATTCCTGTTCCCTTCTGGGTGGCACTGTACAACCTTTCATCAACTCATGCTCTTGGGAAACAGCACAGAGAAATGGCTGCTGCTTCTCTTAGTTTTTTCTTTGCTCAAATGATGAAAAAGTTCTGCTTAACAAGCTACCCACTTGTAAGTGCATGGGTGCTGTGTATAGTTCTTAATCTAGTTCACTGTAATTTTTTCTAAGATGTATTGGCAGGTGTTGAGGTTCTGAGCCCCCTAGCTGAGCTCTGACTAGCAGAGAGCCTGAATTTCCATTGGTTGAAAAACCATTGTTTGAATATTTTCCACCCTTGATTTCCCTTCTCACTGAAATTTCAATGACTTTTTAAAACTGTTTGTTCTCATCTCTTGGGACTTAAAGCAGTGTTAACTGCCTCTGTATAAGGCCACTTAATTGAAACAGGGGAACATTACTATTTCACAAGGTGCAGCCATTGTGGTTCATGGTACTACATGACCTTTTCATTCATAGATGCCAGAGGAAGAGGTGGAGATCTTTGCATTTCAGACTGAAGTCACTCACTTCATGCCCCTCATCACCAATGCTTTCTATTTCAACAAGGAAAATTCCTTATAGCAGTTGGTTTCCATTGCTTCAGATGGGAGTATTTTGTTATATTTTTAAATTTTTATAGAAGTTGGAGAATTGATGTGTATTGGGGTATTTTGTGGAACTGACTGACAGGAATAATCCACCAGGTGATCCCAAAAATATGCCACAAGTTTGGAAGGGAAGGGATACTTTATACAAATGGAATTATGTGACTCTATGTATGTATTTATAGGCCTGGGTCAAGATTCACTATGAGAGTAAAATAGAACCTTCTAAGTTAGAGTACAGTAAAAGCTGAAAATTAGCATCATCTCCAACCCTCAGGGATGTAGGCTGGCCCTGCTAAACACAGGCATTGGAATGATCAAGGGTAACTTGGGAACCATTGTTAATCTGGCACAAAATTGTTAATGGAGGCTGCTTTTGGGTTGTTAATTTTTCAAAACTTGTTTGAGTGTTGTATGTGGTGTATTTTTAGAGTGAGTACTTTTGGGGCTCAGGGAAGAACTGTTAGGTTCCTGAGAACTGTTCCTTCTGCAGAACCATCTTCCTGGCTCTCTCTTAACTTTAAAACCCCTTTGCTGGTTATTGCAAGGATCTCCATGATTGGGCAGTAAGGGGCTGGATTTTACTCTGTCTATCTGTTATAAGAGAAAGTGGTAATGATCACTGAGCACCATCATGATGAGCAGTATACATCAGAGTCCTCAGCTGGTGGATCTTTTGGAGTTCATGCAGACTACAGTAACCTGGCTGTGTGCATTGTGCTTGGTGGAATTCTCTGCATAAAACACAAGTCTTGAGCATTGTATTTTAAAGTGGTCTAGTTGAAGTTTTAATTCAATGTCTTCATATTTTATTATGATTCATCATTATGTAGGTGAGCTCATTGTCTGTGAAACCAAAAGGACCCAAACATATTTAAATGCATATGAAACATATTTTCCTTAAAAAAAAAACAAGGGTTTGAAGGACCTGCAGAATATCAAAGCGCTTATTTCATGATGAGAATTTGGAATTAAGGAGCCAGAGACCTTATACTACCTTAGGGAGTACAGAGTGTTGAAGCAATGCTACTTTCAGAAAACAAGAGCTAACTGACCTGCATGACAATAACTACAAGTCTTTGAAGAAGGACATTGATGAACATATTAGATGATGGAAAGATATCCCATGCTCATGTATTCACAGGAGTAACAGTATAAATGGCCATCTTGCCCAATCCCCATAGAAATGCCAACATAAATATTTATAGATTTTGAAAGACAAATACTCAACTTCATGTGGAAAAACAAAAAATCCAGAATAGCAAAATCCAATCCTGTATAGTAAAAGAACTTCTGGAGATATCAACATCCCTGATTTCAAGCTCTACTACAGAGCTATTGATATAAAAAGCTCATGGTATTCACATAAAACAGATAGATTGATCAATGGAATCAAAATTGTGACAGACATAAAGCCTCACACCTATGTGTTGTTGGTTATTTTTTTACTCATTGGCTTTTGTGGAGAACCCACCACCCAGCTCCCAATGAAATATATATGAAGCCTTATTCTTTCTAATGAATGTCCAACCTTAGTTTGGCTTGTTTCTACCCAGCTTTTCTTGACCTCAATTATCCCATCTAACTTTTGCCTCTGTTTTTTTTTTCATTTTCTTATTTCTGTATCTCTTGCTTTCACTCTTAATCTATGGCTGGCTGACTGTGTGGCTGAGTGGCTGGCCCCTAGTAGGCTCCTCACCTTGTCCTTGCCCTTCTTCAATCCTTTCTTTCCAGATTTCTCCTCTGATATATTATTTCTGCTTGCCAGCCCTGTCTATACTTTCTCTTGCCTTGATATTGGCCATTTGGCTCTTTATTAGAGCAATCAGGTGTTTTAGATGGGCAAAGAATAACACAGCTTTACAGTTAAATAAATTCAACATAAAAGAATCCAACACATCTTTGCATCATTAATACAAATGTTTCACACCATAAACAAATGTAACACATCTTAAAATAATATTCCACAACACCTATGGAAACTTAGTTTTTTATAAGGAATCAAAATTATACACTGGAAAAAAAGACAGTATCTTGAACATATGGTAGTGGTCTAGATGGAGAAGAATGCAAATAGATCCATATCTATCACCCTCCAGAAAAGTCAAGTTCAAGTGAATCAAAGATGAAATACAAAACTGATACATTGAACCTGATAGAAAATAAAGTGAGGAATAGCCTTGAAGTCATTGGCACAGGAGACAATTTTCTGAACAGAACAACAGTGCAGGCAATAAGAACAACGGTTAATAAATGGAACCTCATAAAACTGAAATGCTTCTGTAAGGCAAAGTACACAATCAAGAGGACAAAATGTCAGCTTATAGAATGAGCAAAGATTTACACTATCTCCACATCTGACAGAGGACTGACCTCCAAAATATACAAAGAACTCAAGAAACTAGATGTCATCAAACCAAATAATCCAATTAAAATAAAGGCTACAGATCTAAACAGAGAATTATCAACAGAGGGATCGCAAATGACTGAGAACCACTGAAAGAAATGTTCATCATCCTCAGCCATCTGTGAAATGCAAACAAAAACTACTCTGAGATTCTATCTTACACCTGTCAGAATGGCTAAGGTCAAAAACACAAGTGATAGCTCATGCTGGTGAGCACATGGACCAAGGGGAACACTAGTCCACTGCTTTGGGGGGTACAAACTTGTACAGCTACTTTGGAAGTCAATATCAGTGTTTCTCAGAATACTGGGAATGGATCCACCCCAAGCTGAGCTGTACTACTATTCAAAACAGGCCTAATGGATGCCCTATCAAATCACAAGGACCTTTGTTTGCTTAACTTTGTTCATAGCAGCTTTATTTATAATAGCCAGAAACTGGAAACCACCTAGGTGCCTCTCAACCAAAGAATGGATAAAGAAATTGTGGAACATGTAGACAATGAAATATTACTCAGCTATTAAAAACCATGACATCAAAATGGATGGAATTAAAAAATAATCTTGATTAAGGTACCCAAGAGCCAGAAGTATGGTATGTACTCACTTGTAAGTGGATATTAGATGTAAAGTAAAAGATAACCATGCTACAATCGACAGACCCAGACAGGCTAAAAAACAAGACAGGCTCAAGGGGAGGGGGTACATGAATCTCCCTGGGAGGGAGAATTAGAATAGACATCATAGATGTAGGAGGTGGTGGTAGGGGCAGGTACAGGAAAATTAGGTGGGTATGGAAGGAGGGAAAGAGTACTGGGAGAAACAACTGGAATTACAGGGTGGACATCTCAGGGACAAGAAAAAACCTAGTATAATGGAAATCACCATGAATCTTTGAAGGTGCCCTAGTTAAGACTCCTAGCAATAGGGATATGAAGTTTGAACTGGCTATTGCCTGTAACCAAGCAAGATGTCCAGTAGAGGTAGTGGGTCAACAATCTAGCAACATAACCTTCAACCTACAATTGGTCCTGTCTTTAATATGTGCTGTGGTAAAGGATGGGCTGAAATTTTGAAGGATAAGCAACTACTGAACTCTGCTAAGACAGGATAAGATAATCTTTCAAAATACCTGCTTCTGAAAATGATATCTCAGAAACTCTAGACCTGTAGCCAGTTTGAAAGCACCAAAGATGATGACAAGACTTAGTTGACTCTCCAGGCTGCCAGCTGTCTCTGTCTACTCTGTCAAGGTTCCTGAAAGTTGCTTTAGTCCATCTCCTATTTTCTCTGATATTATTATGTTCCTTCTAAGGTCTTTGATGGAGTTGAAGACTAGATAGTTAAAGTTACAATTTTCTCATATCTTAGCTAGAACCTTTTAGTACTAGACTCAGAATCTTCAAAAGAGGACAGCTAGTGTAATCTCGATAATTTGCCATTTAACTACATTCTGTATATTCTGGACATATAGCATGTCTTTCTTGTTTGATGTTATTCTTGCTGGTTGTAGGTTCAATTTTTGTTTGTGTTATTATCCTTTGATTTTCCTGGACAATGCTTGATAATCATTCTTAATGAATATAGTTTGCATTAACATGAGACCTTCTTATTTAGACAAAAGGGGGAAATCTAGTGGTAATTGCTCCACTCATGGCCTTGGGCTAAATGACCCAAAGGAGGTGGTGCTTCCTGCCCTTGTACATGACCTCTTATAAGGGGTGGGAAAAGGGTCACTTGCCCTTCTTCCTGCTCCTGCCTGCAAGGTGGTTTCCATCCCAGTCAGATCAGAGGACGACTTCTCTTGTCTACTTTGTTTTGTAATCATGAGTGTATTTCCCCAGTTTATACCTTAATAAATTCTGTTACCCAATTAATAGACTCACATAGATTGATTGTAATAGTAGTAAGCTGAAATAATGCTTTCTTCTGCAGGGTGCTTTTGTCATGGAGTTTTATATGGCAACTGGATAAAACTAGAGTACACACATTCATGCTAACTGATACACAGGTGCTGAATTCCAGGACAGAGATGTTTCCTGAGTTGGCAGAATGTTTGCATAGCATGAACAAAGACTACAGTTTTATCTCTAGTATCTCATAAGTCAGGACAGGTGGTTCACACCTCTAATCTTAGTAGTAGCTAAATGAAAAAAGCAGTATCAGGAATTGAAGGTCATCATTGGTTATTGTGAGTTCAAAGCAAGCAAGGAATTAAATAAACAGATAAGAGAACAATGATTCACTGGAGATTCTAACTGATCTACTTGCTTTAAGCACAGAGGCAGAATGAGGGCAGGAAAATGCTGTCTTCCTTCAAAGGATTGTAATTTAGTCACGTGTTGCACCTGAGTAAAATGACCAGCAGGTCTTACCCTCATCTTAAATCATCTCAGCAGAACCATTTCTGTTACAACAAGTAACATAGGTTCTCTAGAATACCAGCAACAATATCTAATTCATCTTGAGCTTTCTTTAATGCCAGATAAGCTTACTCCTCTTGAGATTATCCTGAGGGATAAGTGTTTCTCATGTGCTCTTTATTTTTAGCTACCCTGCTTAATGTCACCACATCAAGTTGATCACAAAGACTAGGAGATTCCCCATAATCAAAAGGTTCACTGTTACTATATGATCAATATGAAATGATATTTTTCTGGACCAAGTCAACCTTAGTACATTTCTTAGTCACATATTTCTTCACTTTCTGAGAAACTCACATTCAGTTAAACATTTTTTTTTGCCAGAGCTGAGGCCTGAACCCAATGCTTTGCATTTGCTAGGCAAGCACTCCACCAATGAGCTAAATCCCCAACCCCACATTCATCATTTAGACTTCTCACAAAACCAAGATCCTTTCAGCCATGAACATTTCTGTAGGGAGGGGTTTTTGTGATTGCCTAGAAACAGGTTACTAGTT
>NW_023413177.1:0-15541 GCF_903995425.1 Onychomys torridus
GCAGAAGTGGACAACATTGCCCAACAGAAGTCTTTATCCAGATAAGAATATAGTTTAAAATACAGGAAGTAATCAGTGAGCCCCAAGACAAGGAAGTAAGAGTGTTGAGTGTATCTGGAGGCAGACACGATACAATTTGCTCAATGCCTGCTGAGACTTAGAGTCAGTTTGTAAAGTATCTATGCTATTATAACCCCTTTAGAACTAATTAGACAGCTGCTGTCCTGAGAGCTGGATTGTTGGGCCCCATGGTCCTGGACCTGACGTGTATCTCCTGCTCTTCTACATAGATGGATTTGCTAAGTTTCTGGGCCCAGGCATCATCAGCTTGCTAGTTTTACAACTGAAATCCAGAGACTGTGTAGGTAGTAAGAACAGCAATAAGGAGGCTGAACGTGCTAATCCCAGCACTCAGGAGACATGGTAGGGCTTTGGGAGTTCAAGTACACCCTGGCCTCAATTCATGTGTGACATGGGGTAAGGCAATGTACATGTATGTCATTGCAGAAGTATGGAGATCAAAGGATAATTTTTGAGAGTCAATTCTCTCCTCCCATCATGTCAGTCTCAGGTATCAAAATCAGGTTGTCAGTCATCCTGTCAAGTACCTTTATTCACTTAGACATCTCATGACCCATCCAGCAGGCCAGGTTATTAGATCGGACCCGAGGAAGCACCACCTGAAAGACCAATGGGGGCGAGAGAGAAAGGAGACCAGGTGCATAAAGAAAGACAGAGTCAGTCTGAGTCATGTCAAGGTCTCGTTTATTGCAAGGGGAAGCAAGCTTATATACTGGTAGATATGAGGGGAAGGGAGGGATATAAAAAATTGTTAGAAAAGAGTTCAGGGTGAGGTTTCTTTGGTCCAGTGCTTGAGCAACTGATCAATCAATTAGAAAAGGATTAGGTAGAGGTCTCTTTGGTCCAGTGCTTGAACAACTGATCAATCAAACATACTCCAGGAAGTTAATCTAAAAGTACATTTTATGATTTTTCCAGGAATGATTGTTTTGCAAGTCAATGGGTGCAGTTATGCCAGATCATCCAAGCAAGAAAAGTCAAGGCACAGCCATCCAATTTTTGGTTCCCAACAATTCCCCCTTTTTTCTTTAAAATGGTCAAAGCAGGCTTTGGTCATGACTCGAGAGGACACCTGTCTTAGGCTATATGGGGTACATCCGATGTCTGGCAATGTGCCATGTTGAGCCAGTCTTGAAGACCTCTGTACGTTGTGCCTCCAGCACAGGCCCCATACCAATCCCATCATTGAGTACCCTCTTGTCTTTAGTTGCAAGGGGTTTTTAGGTTCGTAGGGTGCTGAACCTTAGCCTTTCACCTGTTCTGATAGTTTGATCTGGAATCTCTCAATGATGATAGTGTACTGAGATGGTATTTGATAGAGCAGAATCGATCTGATATTGTATGAATTGCATTAACTGTTGAAAAGCCCAAGGACCAAAGGTGAGGAGGAGAAGGAAAATGATCAGGGGGGCCAGGAGGGAGGGGATCAGGGTAGAAAGCCAAGGGGATCCCTTCAACCAGCCCTCAAACCAGTTATTTTGATTTTCTTAGTCATGCTTTCTTCGGGCCTGTCTTTCTCTTAATTTATCCATAGATTCTCTAACTATTCCAGTGTGATCAGCATAAAAGCAGCCTTCTTCCTTTAAGGCTGCGCACAAGCCTCTCTCCTTCAAGAAAAGCAAATCTAGACCTCTTCTATTCTGTAGCACAACTTCTGAGAGTGAGGTCAGGGACTTCTCAAGAGCAGAAATAGATTTCTCTATGGCTTCTAGATTGGTAGTCATAGCCATTTGTAGCTGCATAAGGTGGTTGTTCTATTTAAGGGCAGTAGTCCCTGTACCAATTCCTGCAGCAATGCCTCTAATACCTAACAAGAGGGCTATAGTCATAGACACAGGTTCTCGAGTGTATCTGCCCCTTTGTTCAAAGAACTCCATCACTGAGCTCTCTTCATGATAGATGACATGACGCCATAGCTGGGCCATCACACAAAATTCATGAGAAACATTAACTATCTGAGCAGACATGCAAGGGGTCAATCCTGTGTTGTAAGCCCAGTGGGACCCATCGGGTGCCTGGAGATAAAGCTCCCTTTATAGAGTGTCAGAGTTTGTTTACAGAGGTGGCTATGGGTTGGTGGGACCTTGCCTAAACAGAAACCTTGTCCAGTGACCTCAGTGAGTGTCAAATTGTGGGACCTATTTTGACACCTACTGCTCTGGGAAGTGAGGTTACTGGCAGCAGACTGAAAGCGATTCCCTCATAATAAGGGGGACTGGAGGTAAGGCAGAGCCAGCAACCCAAGGTTTTGTTTGGATTTGTGGCATTTAGGGCCAGATAGGCTCCCTGGACAAACTCAAGCAATCTATCCCCTGTTCCAAGAAGAGAAGGGGATCGAGTGCTGTTGGGACCCGTACTCGGGCTGGGTGCCCTGATGGCATAATTAGGGGACTGATTAGAGGTGGGACATGGTGTGGGGCATGTCTTAGAAGACGTCTTTTGAGTGGGCAATACAGGATTTGGTCCAATGGGAACGGCAGACACCATCTCGACTTGGAGTCGAATGGTAAAGGTTGTGGCTGGGTCATAGCCTGTCCCATACAGGCGGAGTCCCCAAGTGAAGCCCTGTGTCCAGTCAACAATCTTACCCTGAGGTGTGAATATAATTTTTAGTCTGTTGCATCGGCCCCCTGGAGTGGCCCATGGTCTGCCAGGCCACTTTAAAGCATCATAGCAGGGTCTGCAGGGCTGTCCATCACAATTGTCTGTACCTAACCTGTCCCGATCCCAAGCCTTGACCTTGATGAGGTCATTTTTTTATGGGGGGAGACCACCAGATGTGACCGGAGCTTCACATCCCCAGGCAGTGCAGAAGCCACCCCCGGGCCTCCACATTTTTTTAACTGGGCTTGGGACTGACCGTGTCCAGGGCAGACATAAAATCTATGATTTCTGGTACTATGACGTCGCCCTGGAGAGGAACAGCCATACCCCAGGAAGAATGCCTGATCAGAGGGGTCCCAATCTACCCCCACTATATCACAAAGATCTACATATAGGTCTGGGAACCATGCCCCTTTTGGGAATGTGCTGGAGGAGGTGGAATTGGCAATGGTTCCAATATTGGGGTTCACAACAAGCCAGGTCTGTTAAACTGAGAGATGAGGGCTGGAGTTGGTGTCAACAGCAGGCATCAGCATGAGCCACATGATAAGGCAGGTAAAGGCAGAATCCCTCATTCTGTAGAAGGCTTCAACCACACCTGAAGAGAGAAAGAGAGAGAGAAATCTTTGTCTCAGGGTTACGGCCTGGACATCATAAACAGTGATGATCATTAATCTTGGCCATCGATTTTAGCTTGGGTTTTCGGGGCAGTATATGGCTTGACTAGTCTCTCAGGTAGCCAGCGAGCCCCATTCTCCTTGGAATCATAGATACATGCAGACCCTTTTCCCCAAATAATAACTGGATCAGGGCTGCCCCACTTTGCGGTGATTGGGTCTTTCCGAAGGGCCTGAGCATACCCTTGTTTGGTCTCTGGGTGCCAGTGCAGTTCGGCCGCAGATTTTCCAAAAATATCCAATGTCAAAAAATTTAACACAAAAAGGGCATGAGAAAGCAGAGCCTTTTGGTTCCCCTTAAAGGGAAAGTGTCTCTTGTGAGCTGAGTTTACTAAGAGTATTTTTTAAAGTTTGGTGAGCTCTTTCCACGATACCCTGGCCTTGAGGGTTATAGGGTATTCCAGTGATGTGTTTAATTCCTAATTGGAAACAAAGCTGTTTGAATTTATTACTAGTATATCCTGGGCCATTATCAGTTTTTACACATTTTGGCTGGCCCAGCACTGTGAAGGCATGTAACATATGATTGATAACATCTCTGGTGGCTTCTCCACTGTGAGCGGAGGCACAAATCAATCCAGAGAAGGTATGATGAAGAGATGATGAAGGCAGTGAGCCTCATGAGCAGCTGCTATCTGGTCATGTTCCAGATGAGAAATTAAGATAGAACGTGTAGCAGAATCAGCAAGCTCATTTCCCTGAGCCAAGGGTCCAGGCAGGCCTGTGTGGGCATGAATATGGCCAACATAAAAGGGTAATGACCTCTGTCAGATTAACTTTTGCAATTCAGAAAACATTTGGAAGGTGGAAGTAATAGGTAGAATTACTGGGACCATTTCCAGAGTCTGTAAAGCCCCTACCACATATCGACTGTCTGAATATAAATTAAAGGAGCAATTTTTAAAATCTTTAAAGACAACAAGTGCAGCATATAATTCCACCAACTGAGCTGACTTGAAAGGAGTTGTCATAACATTCTTTTGACCATTGAGGACATAAGTAGCCCTATCATTTTTTGACCCATCTATGAAAAGCACAGGGGAATCTGGGATGGACTCCATTTGGGTATTTTTGAGAAAAACAAAAGAAGTAAGGGAAAAGAATTGTAGGAGTTTATTACTGGGCATCTGTGTATCAAATTTCCCTATATAGGTACAAACAAGGATGGCCCAATCAGGACTACGGGTGCACAGCCATTCAAGCTGTTCCTTATCATATGGCATAATAATAACATCAGGGTCTCGCCCAAAGTATCATGTGGAAGTTTTTATCCCCAGCATGACCAATTGGCAAACCAAGGAGGGGTAGATGGGAAGGATTCTCCTCTTAGCAACAGGAAGGTGTACCCAGAGTAAGGGAACAGGCTCTTACCAGAGCAGGCCCGTGGGGGCAAAATCTGTAGAAAAAATGATCAAATATAAGGGTAAGGTCAGCTCAAAATATCCTGTGTGTTGTTGGGCAATGGCAGACTCAATTTTTTGTAATGCCTTTTCTGCATCTACAGTAAGATATCTAGGGGACTGAGGATTGGAATCTCCTTTGAGAATATCTTCGAGGGGACATACCTCTCCCTTGGTTATCTTTAAATAAGGTCGTAGCCAATTGATATCCCCCAGAAGCTTTTGAAAATCATTAAGACAATGGAGTGTGTCCATTCTGATCTGGATTTTCTGGGTGTAAAGAAGGTCTGGATGTAACTCAAATCCCAAGAACAAGAAGGGGTATTGGGTTTATATCTTCTCTGGGGCTATATAGAATCCTTGGCCTTGAAGTATAGTAATCATCTTTTGGGCTATATATTGTGTTTTTTCTTCAGACCCCCTGCTATTAATAGATCATCCATATAGTGTATAATATAAGCGTCAGGGTACTGGATCCTCACCGGATCAATGGATTGAGCTACATATTTTTGACACAATGTGTGTGAATTGGCCATACCTTGGGGCAATACTTTCCATTGAAATCAGGGGTTGGGTCCAATATGATTCACAACAGGTATAGAGAAGGCAAATCGTTTGCAATCCAGAGGATGCAAGGGGATAGAGAAAAAGCAATCTTTAATATCTATAACAATCTTAAAATATGTTTTAGGGATAGCCACAGGAGATGGCAATCCAGGCTGTAAAGCCCCCATGGGGACAATAGTCTTATTTACTTCCCTAAGATCCTGTAATAACCTCCATTTTCCAGGTTTTTTCTTTATTACAAAGATGGGAGTGTTCCATGGAGATGTGGAAGGCTCAAGATGCCCTTGTTCTAATCGTTCCTGCACCAACTGGAGGGCAGATTGAAATTTTTCCTGAGGCATGGACCACTGGTCTATCCAACCAGGTCGTCTTATTTCCAAGTTATTTTATTGGCTTGGTGTGCAGGAGGAGCAGTGGTCCTTAGGAAAAAAGGTGTGTCCCTAATCCCCTTTTGTCCAGCTTGGGGATGGGCATGATGGGCTGAGTTTGCCCCTGTTCAAACTTTCCTAACCCTTTGCCAGGCAGAAAGCCTGTCTTTAGCATCATTTGGGTCACTTTATCATTGGGACTCATCATAATAATCCCCATCTATGTCATTATATCTCTTCCCCACAGGTTTATTGGCAACCCTTCAACCACAAAGGGCCTTACTGTTCCAGTATTTCCCCCGGGTTCCTCCCATTTTAGGAATCTAGAGCTCTGTAGTGTATTTTGGATTTGGTCTATCCCCTTTAAATGTGTGGCAGTGGGCTCCAGTGGCCACGAATCAGGCCAATATTTTTTGGCTATGACAGTGGCATCAGTGCCTGTGTCCAAAAGGCCCAGAAATTGTTTTCCCTCCAGAGAAAGTTTAATTGTAGGTCAGCTCTCTGTTAATTGTTGGACCCAGAATATGTCTGATGATCCTCATTCTGAAAGGCTACAAGTTGGACCCTTATGGGGAAATTGTCCAACCATCGGGAGAGGGAGAGCCTGAGCGATACATTGGCCCACAGGGATGGTGACAGGTCCCCAAGAGGCTAGGGCCAGGAATTTTATCTCTCCCTGATAATCAGAATCAACTATGGAAGGAATGATAGAGAGTCCTTGCAGCGAGCTGAAGCTTGGCCTATAATAAGAAAGAACATTCCAGGTGGGGGGGCAAGGATCCCGGTCTCTATAATCACTGTGCCCTCTTTTGGGGTTACAATCTGGGTGGTGGAGGAACAGAGTTCCAGTCCTGTGCTTCCTGGTGTGGCTCGGGATAGGCTCGAGCAAGTTGGGCCAAGGCTGTCTGGGGCAGTGAGGTTCCCTGTTCTTGATTATTGTTGAAGGGGTTGTTGGGAGTTATATGGGGCTGTGATGGATGGGTGGGGCCCCAAAATGGGATCCGCAGTCCGTTTCCTGAGACCGCAGATATGGCTGGCCGTTAACATTAGTCTTGGTGCAATAGTCTCTGACCCAAGGCCATCCCCTTTTGCATCTAGGGCAGAGCCCTGAGCGTCAGTTTCTCAGATTATCATTATGGCAGGATCCTTGGCCCTGGGTGCCAGGACATTCCCTGGCGAAATGTCCTGGGTGCCCGCATTTGAAACACTTTTTGGTTCCATTGTTAGGCCCTCTAGAGGGTGCCTGGAGCATGGCACCCATTGCCATACTGATGGACTAGGAAATTTTATGATCAAATGAGTCTACATCGCTACACAGCTTAATCATGCCATTGAGGTCCATAGCCTTAGTTTTGTCCCTCAAGGCCGCCCTGCAGGCTGCATTGGCATTCTCTATGGCTAATTGCTTGACCACAATATTTTCTAAACCATCTTCTCCCAGGATTCTTTCAGCCGCTTCTAGCAGCCTGGCAACGAACTGGGTGTAGGGTTCGCTGTTGCCTTGGACTATTTTAGACAGGGAGGTGGTGGCTGCCCCTGTTGCTGGCACGGCCCTCAAGGCCGCCATCGCCACATGGGCCGTCTGTGCCAGAAGCCACGCTGGGAGTTTTAGAGTGTGTTTAGGTTGTTAAAGACAAAAAAGTGAAAAGCTGAAGCGATGGCTCACAGGGAAAGAGCACACACTGTTCTTCAGAGGACCCAAGTTCTGTTCCCAGCACCCATGTCAGGTAACTCACAAGTTCCTGGAAATATGGGTTCAGGGAAGGCAACCTGGCTTCCACAGCACTGTACTCACTCACACATACCCATAGGCATACATTTAAAAATCAATCCTCAAAATAAAAGTGTATATTGGAGACATATTTTTTTTTAATTTTCAGTCCTAAAACAAATGTTGTATTACCTCAAATTTCCAATACAGATTTAAATTAAAGTTTTTCTTATTTTTGGTTTAAAAAACTCCCTATAGCATAGAAACATTTGATAAACATAAACTAGTAAAATCTGTAGTAACTTCAAGGAAGCTTTTATTTTCAGAAATATGTTTCAACTCAAGGCCAATTTCTTTTTCTGCTTAGCCTTTCTGCTCTCATTTGTATAATTTCCTGATAAGATTAAGGTGTGATCAACTTTGAGACACTAACTGAATGGTCTAAGTTATGGGCTCTGAGACATGGTGGCTAGTGGGTTAGATTTGAGGAAGAGGCGTTCCTTCCTGGTGCCTTAAATGTATCCTCTCAGTTTAGGGACTCCTGCTGATTGCAAAGAGCTTCTTCTGCCTCACAGTTCAAATTGTCTCAAGTGTCTTAGGTGAGTTTTCAACTTTTCAGATAGAGTGGGGTAAAATCGTTTAACACAAGGATTGCTTTGCCACGTTCAAAATCATCTAATTCATTGTTTTTTAACTTAACATATACTCAGGTATGTTTATTTCAATCCAAATTATTAATTTTTTTGTTAATATGCTCTTTGTTCCTATTCCAGGCTAATTTAAATTATTCTGGCTTCTCAATGGGAGCCTTGTGTGAATAGCTGAGCACATACAGTGATATTTAACTGACAAATACTAATTTATTTATATTTTTGCTATGGATATACAGCATGATGCTTAAGGAATAAGTCATTTTGAAGACAGGTACTCCCAAATAAAAGCAGCAACAGAATGTCTGGCAATGAAGCAATCAAACTAATCATCCATCTTCTCATCTCCAGACACAGCAATGTAGATACTTGATAGAGAATCTGTACTTCCAGGATTTCCTCCTGGGGACAAGAATGACTATATATTGATGCAGGAAAAGTATACACTGATTTGTACAGCCCCATCAAAAATGAAACAACAAATATAGTTTGTGGGATTTCTGCAAAAACTGGGTTTAATGTTGATCTTGTAAAAGACCCACTACCTTGTACCTCTAAAGGAAAAACACACTGCACAGAAATCTCCACTAATTTGAAAAGTACTCTTCAATGTGAATATTCATGAATATTAGAAAGCAGGTTGAGAACATGTTCATTGAGCAAAACAACAGTAATAGGTTCCCCCTAAGACCCGTGACTCCCAAGACTCGTGCTTTTGGCCAAGTTTACAGTTTAAGACATGAATTCTCACCTATGGAACAGGCCTCAAATCCAGTCCAAATGTGTGGCAGGTTAAGCCATCAAGCTTTGTACCAATTTTTCATCAATGTGTAATTTTGGTGTCTGTTTAAAAAATGTGTCTTTAGTTGCATGACATTATAACCAGGTTCTGTCTTCCATTCTAGTGAGCCTGCTGTTGTGACAGTAGCATGCAGAATTTTTCATTCTATAGATCTGCATTATAACTTGGAATCATGTATGGTGACACCTGAGCATTGTGCTTTTTACATGGGATTTCATTTTCTGTCCAGAGTTTTTGTGCTTCTATGTGAGTCTTAATACCCCTTCACCCATTTCTGTGAGGAATGCCACTGGAATTTCAAGGTGATTTGCATTGAATCTCTAGATTGCTTTTGGTAAAATAGCCATTTCTCACAATATTGAATTCTTTGAGTATTCCAGCATCTTTCTCATTTTCTTCCTTCAGAGTCTTAATGTTTCCATTAACAAGAACTCTTGGTTAAGTTTGTTCCTAGATATATTTTCTTGAGGTTATTGGGAGTGGGAGTGTTTCTGTGATGTCATTCTGAACATGCTTGTTTTTTCTACATGAAAAGGCAACTCATTTGCTAAGATTACTATTTAACGTATTTGTATTATCTTATTTTATTTTTGTTGCATTTTTCATGCTTTTTAGTATAAGAGTACTAATGGCTTCACTAGAACAATTTGAAAGGGCTTCTTCTGTGTCTTGTTTTAAAAAATTTTTGATTAGAATTATCTGTAGATCTTTTGAAGTGTGGTGATATTCTGATGTTACTTCATGTGGGCCTGAACTTTATTTAGTGAGAAAGCTTTTTGTCATTGGTGGAATCTTCCCATTTGTTATGGGACTGTTTAGGTTGTTGATCTCATTTTGGTTTAATATTTTGGTGGTTTGGATGAATCTGAAAATTGAAGCATTTTCTTTAGAATTTCGAACTAAATGGAGTAGTGCTTTTAAAAGTAATTTTGGCCACTTTATGTATTAGTTTTTTTACATATATTTTTGTTTTACTTGCCTGTGTGTCTGTGCACCACATCCATACTGTATCCATGGAGGCCAGACCAGGGCATCAATTACACTGGGACTACTGGAATTACAGACTGTTGTGAGCAATCACATGGGTACTGGGAATGGAATGAAACCCCATAACTTCTGGAAGAGAAGCCAGCATTCTTAACTGTTGAGCCACCTCTCCATCTCCAGAACACAGGCTTTGGAAAGCATTCCTTTAGTATTCTTTATTTCTTGTTGTCAGTTGTAATGTTTCCCTGTTCACCTGTCTTCTTCTTTTAGTGTGCTGGGCAAAGGTTTATTAATTTATCTTCTTAAAGAACTAGTTCTTAGATTCATTGATGCTTTCTATTATTTTATTTGTTTCTAATTCATTAATCTCTGAGTAGGAAGACTTCTTTCTTCGGTTATGTGTCTGCAGTAATATTCTAGCCTGCTTTAGATAGGGACAATGCCAGAGCTACGGGACTGGAGATTGGCTAGATAAATCTGTTCCGTTTCCTGCTTGAGTGGACCTACACCAAGCAAAGCTAATGTGAGCCATGGTCTGAGCTGTGCCAGTGGGTGAATACGGCAGAGCAGAGAGGTGGAGGTGGTGAGAGGAACTCACCAGACAAAGTCACAGCCTGAGGGTCCAAAGTAGGCCTTTGGGTGTGCAGATGACAGCTCTGAGGACTGGATGTGACTGTTTCTACTTCTTAATGACAGGCCAGTAATTTGTGAGTAGCTGAGCATTTATGAGAACATGTAACTATGAAATTATTATTGTTGTCATTTTTCTAAGTCAGTATCTGGTGAATACTAAACAAAAAATTGGGTTGAAGGCATATACCCCCCCAAAAAAATAAATAAATATTGAGAGCATAACCAAACAAAAGTACATTCTACCTTTCCTATCTGCAGAAAGTTGTCGCGCCCGCCTCGACCAGCAAGGATGACGCAACACTGGGATTCTTCTTAATACAGTTTAATCAGAACCTCTTGTTAGTTGCATTGTCTCTCTCTCGGGGCAAGCCTCTCCCAGCACCTAAGTAGGGCTGGGCTACCAACCCCAGGCAGCCACGTGGGCACTGTCCACAGGTTCACGCATATGCCAGCAGCACACGAATCCAGCCATAGCCAAATAAGGAGCTGTTTACCATAAAGAGTGTTTGCCATCAGGAAGGCAGAGGGTAGAAGCCAGCACCATCTTTAGGGTGCGGCTACACGCAGCTCTCTACAGTTCCCCCTTTTTGTTTTACAGAGCAACAGGCAAGATTAGAGGTCTGATTTCTGCTAAAATGGAACATGTATTAATGTTTGTCCAGGCGTCGTCCACCCAGAGAACACTAGACCCATCTGATACACTTTTCACAGAGGTGGGAGTTAGGGTACCAACCCACATGCAATCAGACTTGCTCTTCTTGAGGTCAGCATATCATAACCTCAAGTGCAGTGCGCAGGCCTCGCATCCTGTGCCTAAATATCTTTTAAAGTAGCAAACCAGTCTTGGGGGGACTGTCCTGCATCAATGCCCATAAAGGCTTGGACAATCATGGCTGCATGGCGACGCTGTGAGATCCTAATGCGACAAATGCACCACAAGCATACTAGGTAGGTGAGCACCAGTAAGCCTACTAGGGCTCCTATTCCCGCCCACTCCTTCATGTGATCCATGGCTGTAGCAATCCAGGAAGATAATCCCTCCACCAGTCCGGTATCCACTCGGGTCGAATTCACTGTGACAATAGCCACTCTCAGCTGGTCCATCAGGTTATCAAACTCTCCGGTCCAACTGCCTAAAAGATAACTAGACAACCTTTTAGATAAATCTGCAGCAGAACAATTGGAAGCATCCAAATTCAAAAAATTCAGAGTAAATAATGCAAGAGAGTGTCTGTCCTTAGAGGTACGGCCATAGCCTATTCCCCCTTTTTGTTTTTGAAGCAACTCTTTCAAGGAGCGATGAGCATGCTCCACAATGCCTTGACCTTGTGGATTATATGGTAGGCCATGTACAAGTTGCACATTCATCTGTTGACAGAAGGAAGCGAACTTCTGTCCAGTATATGCAGGACCATTGTCTATCTTTAACTGTTGAGGCTTACCCCATGCTGCCCAAGCTTCTAAGCAATGAGCAATAACATGAGAGGCTTTTTCTCCTGCCATTGGGGTGGCATGAATGATTCCAGAACAGGTATCAACAGATACATGTACGTATTTGACACGTCCAAATTCAGAGATGTGTGTAACATCCATTTGCCATATTTTTAGGGGGAGAAAACCACAAGGGTTAACTCCTAATCTAGAAGGATGATGAAAAATGACACATTGGGGACAATCTAGTACCACTTTTCGTGCATCTGCACGTGAGATAGAAAACTTTTGTTGTAATGTCCTTGCATTAACATGAAATTCTTTGTGGAAAGCATGTGCTCATTGTATGGCAGAAGCCACAAACATCCATTCCTGTCTAGTACATTGGTCCACTATATCATTGCCTTTAGCCTATGGACCTGGCAGACTGGTATGTGCACGGATGTGTTGCACAAAAAAGGGATTTTTACGTTGCCAGATCAGTTTCTGTAATTGGCCAAACAATGAGCTAACCGGGCTAGAAGATTTGATGGGCCCTGCACATTCAAGGCTTTTCAAAGCATTAACAACATAACTAGAATCTGACACTAAATTAAATGCTAATGGACAAGCCTTGAAAACTTCAAGAACTATTGAAAACTCCACCTGTTGAGGTGCACCTGGCAAGAATTGATGCTTTACAGGTTCATTAGAATCCACCATATAAGCACCACAGCCTGTCTTAGACCCATCTGTAAATATAACACTTGCTCCTGGAATGGGCTGCGAAGCAGTTACTTTAGGGAAAACTACAAGATGTTCTTTAAAGAAAGTTAATAGTGGATGTTTAGGATAATGGCAATCTATGTGTCCTGGATAGGTACAATGCAGCATTGCCCAATCATCTATGGCAGCACATAATACCTTGTCTTCAGTGGAATCATAAGGAATAACTAGCGTTTGTGGTGATGTCCCAAAATATTGTAAACACTGCTGAATACCCTGTTGCACAAGTAATGCTACAGCAGTAGGATAATACTCAATTGATTTTGCAGGTGAGATTTTAGTATAAATCCATAACAAGGGTCCTTTTTGACATAAAATTCCCGTAGGTTGCAACTGGGTAGGCCGAATGCACAGGGTAATATCATCATTATTTTGTACTCTTTGAAGAAAAGCTCTTTGTAGCCTATCCTCTAATTTTGTTAAGGCTTCCCAGGCTGCATTGGTTAATTGCCTCGGTGAATCCAAGGCTGCATCTCCAATTAAAATATCATATAATGGTTTTAATTCATAATTGGCCATTCCTAAACTTTCTCTTATCTAATTTATATCTCCTAATAATTTTTGAAAATCATTCAATGTGCAAAGATGATCCTTCCTTAATTCTACCTTTTGTGGCATGATATGATGGACAATTAGTTATTTTAGAGCCAAGATAATTGACAACTTTGCTCTGTTGCACCTTCTCAGGGGCAATACAGAGTCCTTTTTGCTTTAGCAGTTCTACAAGTGAGCTATATGCTTTTTGAAGAATGCTCTCCTCTTTAGCTGCTAACAGTATATCATCCATATAATGGAGGCATTTCAAGCCAGGAAAACGTGCTCTCAAGGGTTCTAAAGCAGTAGCTACAAATAATTGACACATTGTAGGACTGTTGGCCATGCCTTGTGGCAATACAACCCACTGATATCTTTTATTAGGTTCCTCATGATTAGTGGACGGTAAAGTGAAAGCGAATCTCTCACTGTCTTCGCTATTCAGTGGAATGGAAAAGAAGCAGTCCTTAATATCTACCACAATAATAGGCCAATTTTCAGGCAAGGCTGACAGCAATGGAAGACCACACTGTATGGGTCCCATAATTCTCATTTGCTCATTTATAGCTCTAAGATCATGTAACAATCTCCATTTTCCTGATTTCTTCTTGATGACAAATATGGGTGTATTCCAGGGAGAAAGGGAGGGTTTAACGTGCCCTTCCTCCAATTGTTCTTTCACTAATTGATATGCAGCATGTAATTTCTCAGAGGAGAGTGGCCACTGAGGAACCCAAACTGGCTCCTCCGTTACCCAGGATATGGGAATGCCCTCCTCAGCGGCCCCTAGGAAAAACCCAACCCTTGTTTGGGTTTCCTAGGTACTGTTTGTATTGGCTCCTTTCTGCCTTGTAAAAATTTTCCCAAGCCAAAACCAGGATGACACCCCATGTTTTTCATAATATTTTTAGATTCTTTGGAGTATTCATTACTCAACTGAAAGCCTATAGATTTCATAAGCTCCCTCCCCCAGAGGGACACTGGAAGCTCAAGGACGTAGGGTTGCATAACGCCAGAGTGACCTTCTGAATCTTGCCAATTTAACAAATTTGCACTAATATTTGGAACACTGGCATAACCCAATCCCTGCAATGTTTGTGAGGAAGCCTGTATAGGCCAACCTCGAGGCCAATCTTTGCTAGCTATGATACTGTGATCTGCTCCAGTATCCAAATCTAGGTCTCTTCCCAATTTCTCCCAGGAAGGCACTGTAAGGCTTCCTGAAATTGCAAAACCAAGGAGCAACTACATCATACTGTTCCAGAAATCGCTCTAGGGTGTGTTTTTTTATTTTCAATTTCTTAGAGAGAAGCAGCTCGTTAAGAGCCAGAAAAATTGGGTGCGAGGAGGAAGCGCCCATATTAGTATACTTTTTTTTTCTTTCCTCAATTTGAAAAGTTTCTCGGAGGTTTCTCGGAGCCTCTGCAGAACAGCTCCAGCCCTCCTGTTTCACCTGTTTGTTTTGTTTCACCTGCTGGTTTTGCTTTACCTGCTTGTTTTGTTATGCAAATTACCCGTCCACTATAGTCGCAGAGCAGGTTTCCCTTGTTGACTTTGCTATTCTAATTACCCATCCGCTTTTGTCGCGGCCCTATTGAATTATCCGTCCGCTATTGTCGCGGCTCTGCTATCCCGCTCCCCTTTTGTCTACAGGTGAGCATAAAAACCCGCTTTTGTCGCGGATCCTCAGTTTTTTTTTTTTTTTTCCTGAGGACTTACCGGTACCGCCTGACTGTAAAAAGTTCTGAATCCCACGGAGAGACGTGGTAATTTTCCCCGTATGTTCATTTCTCCGTTCTCCCCGTACGGGCCACCACTTGTCGCACCCGCCTCGACCAGCAAGGATGACGCAACACCGGGATTCTTCTTAATACAGTTTAATCAGAACCTCTTGTTAGTTGCATTGTCTCTCTCTCGGGGCAAGCCTCTCCCAGCACCTAAGTAGGGCTGGGCTACCAACCCCAGGCAGCCACGTGGGCACTGTCCACAGGTTCACGCATATGCCAGCAGCACACGAATACAGCCATAGCCAAATAAGGAGCTGTTTACCATAAAGAGTGTTTGCCATCAGGAAGGCAGAGGGTAGAAGCCAGTGCCATCTTTAGGGTGCGGCTACACGCAGCTCTCTACAGAGAGTAACTCAAACAAGACAAAACTAAACCTGATTGAGGATATAAAACTCTCCATTTCCAGCTTCCCTCTGAGGACTCAAAGAAACACAGAACCGTCTAGTTGCAACACAGAATTCATTTCTTAACCAGCACTTCAGAGAAAGATTAAAGGAGAGGATGAAAGAAGGTACTGAAAACTCTGAATCTGATGCTTCCTCTC
>NW_023413178.1:0-16194 GCF_903995425.1 Onychomys torridus
TTCAAGGATGTAAGGGTGGTGAATGACTGACTATTAAAAGTCCTCAAGCGAGTTCAGGATAATTCAGCCCCGATGTACAACATCCCAACTCTACCTCACGAAGTTCTAATTAGTTATTCAGCCTTGTAGAGTCTTGTTTCCTTCTCTCTTCCTTCCTCCAACAAGATCCAAGGATTGTGGGCGGGGCAGCTGACTCTGCCTGGGGCCTGGAAAGTGCTCCTGAGTGGCTCCCTGAAGAAGGGAGGTCTTAGCCAAGAACAGAACTGGAACAGCATGCAAGGCCCTGGGAACAGCCTCTGCAGGGACCCAGAGGTGGGAATAAAAACCAGAAGAAACACACAAAGGAGCAGAGTGGGGGAGGGAAGGACAGACAGGGAGCCACTGAGATGGCAAGGGGGCAGGTCATTCCCTAGGGCTGCAGGGACAAAGTGTGCAAATACTCAAGTGACAGAGTGACAGTGGGGATTCAAGAGCAGAGTGGCTCTGGGTTAGAGACCCAAGGTCAAGACATCAGTGGGCTGGTTCCTTTCAGTGTCCAGTCCAGACACAATACAGTGGATTTGAGCATAATTAAGTTCTCTTTAGAAAGTTCTGATAGTGGAAACTATAGCCCTATGAAGATGAAAAGGATCTCTCCCTGGCTTGGAATTCAACAACTCAGCTTGACTCACTGGGCAGAAAGCCCCAGGGACCCTCCCAGTGCTGGAATTACAATCCTGTGCCACCATTCCCAGCTTCTCCCTGAGTCCTGGGCTTCCAACAGGGGTCCTCAAGCTTCTGTGGCAAGCACATTACTCACTGACCATCCCCACAGCCCACTCCTTCTATTCCTGAACTGAAAACCCTTATCAATTGAGAAAGTCTCCCACAGAGAGCATCTCTTTGAAACCGAGCTGGGGAGGAGGGACTTTAGAATTTTGGGAGTGGGAATCAGAGAAGGGCATTAAGTAGCAGGCTGGCTCAGTGGGGGGATGAAGGCCCCTTGGATGTCCCCTCAACTTAACAGTGATATTTGTGGCTGGTTGATTTTGTCTTTCTAAACATGAGGCAGCAGAGAACTCATAGAATATTAATAACTGACGTGTCTTCTCCTAAAGAATAGAAAACTCAGACCTGGGCAGTGGTCTGGGTGACTACTGGAGTGTTTGTGCAGAATGCAGAACTTCCCAGAGGATCACTGTCTTCCTACAGAATACTGGAACCCTAGCCACTGATCCCCCCTCAAGCCCCAAGGTGCACACATGTATCATTAAACATCAATGATCCTCTATGTAAAGATCTTACACCAGTCCTGACACACAGTGTGTCTCCAAAATTACAAATTGCCCAACTCTACCCAAAGACACTCATGAGCACCCCTGATAGCACAGTGGGGTCTTGGGGAACTGAGAGAATACTTGAGACTTTACATCTGGGGGACACAGCACAGCCCGCTGGCCAGTGTGAGAACTGCTGCTATTAACTTGGAGACAAGGCCACTGGCCTTGGCTTAGGAGAGCCATGGAAACAGTGCAGAGTCTCAGGCAGCAGGGAATGACAGGCCAGCCAGGAGCAGACTAGGGCAGCATGCTGTGGGAAGCTGCAGGGACTTAGAACCCTGCTGAGTGGAGGGGGCCAGAGAGGGTGACCCAGAAATGAGCTGGGAGGATGGCTCTCCAGAAGCCTGTCTTGGTCATGGACTTCCCTAGCCTCACAGTTTTCCAGTGGGGAAGCAGTGTCATCTCAGAAGGACTGCCTTGGAAATGGCAGTGTGGGTGACAGCACAAGAGAGGAGGAACCCCAGCCACGACCCTACTTAAGATGACTTAGCTGCTGAGCCTGATTGTGTGCTGGACCTGAAGTTAAAAATATGCACTTGAGGGTGAGACCCTCCTGAGTCGCTGAGTGATTTGGTGTGTCCTAAACACCATCGGTAGGTGATTTTTCCATGTCAGCATCAAAGCCTGATGGTATGGCCACAGCCACACATCTGCACACACCTAAGACACAGTTTGCTGCCTGCCTAGTTTACTCAAATGTGCACACACACCCACACACTCACAGCTATTTCATAGTCTGCTGCTCATCCACTCTACAAGCTCACAGGATGCACACACACACACACACACACACACACACACACACACACACACAGCTCTCAGGACCTGCACTATCAAGACCCCAAAATGGTAAGTTAGATGCTGTGGATATTGCTCTGTGTAAATAAAATTCTGATTGGCCAGTGGCCAGGCAGGAAGTATAGGAGGAACTAGACAGAAGAGAATTTTGGGAATAGGAAGGCTGAGGGGAGAGATACTGCCAGCCGCCGCCATGACAAGGAAGATGTAAGGTAATGGTAAGCCACGAGCCACGTGGCAAACTATAGATTAATAGAAATGGGTTAATTTAAGATAGAAGAAGTAGATAACAAGAAGCCTGCCATGGCCATACAGTTTGTAAACAATGTAAGTTTCTGTGTGTTTATTTGTTTGGTTCTGAGCTTCTAGGGCCTGGCAGGTGAGAGAGATTTGTCCTGATTGTGGGCCAGGCAGAAAAAAAATCAAACTACAGTTAGTTAGGCACCACAGAAAATCATGCACTGGAAATACACAGTGGTTTGGGAGGCAGCTCAGTGGTTAAGGGCGCTTGCTGTACAAGTGTGAGGAACTGAGTTCAAATGCCCACCACCCACCTAAACTTAGGAGGTGCCACACATGGACCTGAAACCCCAGAACTATGGGGGGCAGAGACAGGAGAATCTCTGTGGCCTGCTGGATGTCAGCCAAGCTCCTCACTCACAGAGAGACCCTGTTTCAAAGGGAGAAGATGAATAATAAAAGACACCCCATGTCTTCTTGTGGTCTTTGAGTATAAGTGTATACTCCCCCATCTCTCTCTCTCTCTCTCTGATACACACATATGTACACACACACACACACACTCACACACTCACACACAATCCATACTTCATACTCAAAATCAGGCAGAGACTCTGTAATCATGAGATACATGATATATAAACACAGCAGACTGCTCCACAATAAACTCTGACACAAACAGGAGTGTACACACACGACAAGCCCCGTGCAGAAGATCCTGGACACCAGAGCATGGTTGGCCATTATTAGATGAGTGTGCAGCTGTCTTGTGTGTGACCTCAGTGTGCTGTTTCCTCCCACCAGTGTCTCCAGGCCTGTGAGGAACGCAGCAGTTTTTCTGATGTCATGTGCGGACTCGGTTTGAGACTTTGGTGCAGAGCTGTTGGAACCAAAACCCAGGTCAGGAAGGAAGTGAGAGGTCGGGGACACGGGATGCAGACAGCTGAGGCTGGAGTGGTCTTTAGTGTTGACCTGCACCAGACAGGTGGGTAGGCCATGTCTCCCACTTGACAGATTGTGGTGATATATTGTGCACACCAGTAAAACTTATCTGGGAATCAGAGGACAGAGCCAGCCACTAGATTAGATATAGAGGCCAGACAGTGATGGCACACACCCTTAATCCTATCACTGAGAGACAGAGATCCTCTGAGTTCAAGGCCACTCGGGGAACAGAGGCAGGCGTGGTGGCACACACCTTTAATCCCAACACTTGAGATCTCAAGCCTTTGCATGGGAAGCACACGCCTTTAATCCCAGGAAGTGATGTCAGGGCCAAGAAAGGTGTCTAAGGCATTCAGAAACAGCAACACTCACTCTTTAGACTGATGATTTCGTAGTGGTAAGAACTTGGAGCTGCCTTGTTCTGTTTCTCTGATCTTTCAGCTTTCACCCCAATATCTGGCTCCAGTTTTTCTTTCTTTTTTATTAATAAGACCATTCAGAAATTTGTGTTACAACAGATCTGTCACTGAATGATGGCATCTCAGGCGGGGCTACATGTACCCTCAATGTGCTAAAGCATGAAGATGTCCTGCTGGCCATCTTCCCAACATGGGATGTTCTGCCCCTTCTTCTGATGGCTCCAGCTGGCCAGTTGTGGTGCCTACCCTCATTTGCACCCCCTTCTAAGTAGTAACTTAGGCTCCTGACATGAGTGTGCGTTTTCCATTTCAGACGGAGATGATGAGCCATACCCGCATTAACTTTTTTCTCTGTGTTTGCTTCTTTGAAGTGAGCTTCTGCTGCTTCGTACAACAGGATAGCCTGGAGCTCACCATCCCCCTGCCTTAGTGATGGGATGACTGCAGTGTAGACCTGATGGGCCTTGCCTTCCCTCCATCCTCAGCTGGATGAAAAGTGGGCATGTGTCCTCCTGGGAGCACAGCAGCACCTACTAAGAATGCTCCAGTGGGATGTGCTCCTCTGCTGCAGGCCTTGACATAGAGGGCAGGAGGTCCCAAGGTCCCAAGGACCCAGAGAGGGAGTGTCCAAATGGGGTCAGGTTCCAGGCTTCTGACTCTGGCCCACCCACCCTTCCATACTGTTGCATCACAGACACCCTTCCTGAAAGCCTGCTTTTAACAACAATAAATCACAGAAGATGCCATGATCATGTGTGTAAATGCTGAGGGATGGAGACATAGAAGTACAGCTCTGTGTGTGTGTGTGTGTGTGTGTGTGTGTGTGTGTGTGTGTTTGGTTCGTGGTTCGGCTAGATGCATTTATTAAGCACTTCTTACATGCTCCAAGTGGGTCGAAGATGACTGATCATTTGCCAGCATGTCTTAATTATCAGTTTACAACTAGTTGGTAGCTTTTATAAGATTAGAGTTCTATAGTTTTCATCTTGTTAAGCTTGAGCCTAAAACAATTGAACCAAAGCATCAAAATAAAACTTTAAACCAGTCCCAAAATAAAACGTTAATACAGTCACAAAGACAATGAAATTAGACATAAATATTTAAGTTAGTTTCTGTTGGGTGAAGAGACATTAGGAATTTAGACCTTAGATATCAACCATATGTTGTTTCTTATTTAAAATTTTCTAGAAGCCTGGTGTTGGCACCAACATAAGCCCTTAGATATATGGATCTCTAAGTTAACTTTTTTAACCTGAGCATACCTTCATTACCTAAGGGATTTATCATCATGAAAAATCCACCCTAATTCAAAATATCCTGGGAGAGATACCTGGTGTTGCCTTCATAGTCTAAACAAGAGATCTAAGAATAACCGGAAGGCTTTAGACCTCGTGACACATGGATCAAGATGGTGGTGAAGTTACATGGTGTGCACTCTTTAATCTTAGTAAAGATGGCTGCCAAGCACACGGTCCTTTTCCTCCTGATGAGGCATCAGCTAAGACAGAGGCAAGCCATGTGACTGCCATTGAAAACGTCAGTTCTACACAGTGATGTAGTAGACACATTTTTCTAAACAAGAGTCAAACCATGTATGTAGTCTACTGTAGCAAATTAAAACTACATATGTACACATTTAATGATCAGCCTTTTACAAATTTAAGCTAAATGCTGTTACAGAATTTTTTTTTTAACCATCCCCAAACAATTCGAGGATCTTGAGATAAAGAGTTTACACAGAGCAGAGAGATATCTTTATCCTAATGTGCTTATTTACACATGAGGTCAGTTAAAACATTCCATGGCTGAGAAATATCCAATAAAAGCTGGTTGGCTATAGGAAGGTAAGAC
Organism: Onychomys torridus; assembly: GCF_903995425.1. NCBI lineage: Eukaryota > Metazoa > Chordata > Mammalia > Rodentia > Cricetidae > Onychomys > Onychomys torridus. The sequence continues at coordinate 5,573 of NW_023413178.1, forward strand.
TTTAGAGCTGTACAATCTGGAGTGGGTATAATGTGGAACTTGTGTATGAAATACATGCCCCTTTCCTTTAGAAGAGACATCTATAAAAACATTAAAAAGCCATCTGTACAGGATTTTTAGATGTAACTTTAGGCAATACCCATGGAGTCTTTCTTTGTAATCGTAAAGATCTTTTGATGGTGACTATTTTAGATCTGGTGTAACGTGCTAGTGTCATCTGTCAATTATTATCTGTGTGGACAAATATTCAACCTGCATTTTATTTAGTGGTACAATAATTTCTGTGGGCTCTTTATTAGTAAGGGATTATTTCTGAGCTACCTCTTTGGCAGCAGCATTATTAATAAGCTAACAACCCTCTCTACTTGAGGAGCTACATTTCCCAAAAACTCAACCCCACAGTTTCCAGAAATTGATTTAAAGAGCAGAGGCAAACCCCTAGTGGTGATAAACAGATAAGAGCATACCCAACGACATGACCCACGGTTTTAAATTTTGCTCTTTCAGTTTACCTACCATGAAAGGTAAACATTTGTTTAAGCGTTGATTTGAGAAGCAGGAGAAGAGAGCATCCTCCAAACAATGAATGACCAATACCTGGGGAAATGTAGACAACATCAGCTTATTTGCTTTATGTTCTAATTGTTACCATTCCCATACCAGAATGCTGCAGGCTGTAAGAATATGAAACAGAGATTCAGCTGTACATGGTAAAGCTATACCTGGATGGATCATGGAATCCTTCTGGAGGAGGAGCCAAATATCAAGGAATATTGATATTGGTGTTATTTGGTTTTTAAGATATCAGCTGCTTCCTCTTATGCATTTCTTGTGCTCTCATAATTTCCCCCAAGAACTTATAACAATGTACATGGACCATTGCTTGGGCATACATGTTTAAGTACTTGGATAAGGTCATGTAGACAAGGCTATCTGCCCCAGGCTCCATACTCCCATTTTAGCATTGGAATTGGATATCTGTCTTCTGCAACATCCCCTTTAGCTAGCATCCAAAGATAGGGCCACCTCCAATCAAAGCATCCACGGACAAGGGACAGGCAGAATAGCTGGTCAGATCACCTGTTAGGCCTCTGAGGCCCCTGAATTAAGGTAATCATCCTAGCTCCTCTCTGCTAGGGCATAGCTTTGCTTCTTGTGCAAATCAAGCTCAGATCTCCCCCTCCTCTCACAGCCCTAGAGCAACTGCTTAGAAGATAAGGGTCTTCTTGAGAAAAGGGCAAGGAAGCATTTGAAGCAAGATTCGAAGCAGAGTTTCGAGGCTGGAGAAGAAGGAACAGGCAGAGTTTGTGCAGGTGGCAGGTGGATTGGGTCAGGTCAGGAGAGTAGAAAAGGAAGGGACCAGCATGGATGGAGGAACTGATGATGAAGATGTGGTCAAGAGCAAAGGAGCTTAGTTAGTCCTATGAGAGGACAGGAAGAGAAGGGACAGAGAGGAGCTGAGTGTGAGACCAGAACTGAAGCTGTGCAGATAGAATTTGGTCTTAGAGGAATAAAGTGGATAGATGTAAGTGCGGGGTGTACTTAGATTCATTCCCCTCAAATTCACCCCCTCCCCAATGTTTGTAGCATCTTCCCCAGGACTCTGGGAGAAATCTCCACAGGGCAGGACCCTGAAGAGATTTTGATATTAGAAGTTGTGGCCATTTTAATTTTTTCCATGAAGGGATATTTGATATTGAGTTATTCCTGCTTTGATAGGAAAAATATAACACCGAGAAGACAAAAACCAAAAGCCAAGCACACAGACAACAAGTGAACTCTAAGTCTGGGAACTGCTGAGCTGGCCTGTGCTGCAGGCAGTGGAGCCCCACCTGGTATTCCGAGAAACTCAGACATTGCAGGGGTCTCTCTTTGCTTTCCAGCTGCTGGGAAAAATGGACTTTGTGAGTTCCAGTCAGATCCATAAGAGGGCTGAACCCAAGTGGAAGCCAAGCAGCTGCAGGGGATATTGGGATGCCCTGCCCAGACCTGCCAGGACATGTCTGCCAGAAAATTTATTCTTTCTCTGTCACTGTCTCTCTCTCTTTTAAAAAATGAATCGACAGGAATTTCATCTTCCCTTTCATTGGGTCTTTAAGAACCCATATTAATTCCACTTTTTCATTTAAGCTTACAAACTCTTTAAAACAAGAGGCCCGAGTTTCCTACCTCTAATTCCTATTTTTTTTTTTTTAATTTTGTTGTCTTCTCCAAGGACCAAGCCCACATTAGGACCCAGACTCCCTGGTGTGCTGTGGTCACTTCAGCTGGGGAAGGAGCTAAGAGGGTTCAGAGCTCTGCACCAGGGTTAGGGGTAAAAGATGTGGGGGAAGCAATGCTTTGGGAGCATCTGGGCCTGGGAGTCCCAGGGATCTGTTCCGTGTTTTAGAGCAGCTGGCTCAGGCTGCTACTCTGCCCTCCTACCTCTTAGAACCCTCAGTTCCCGTAAGATTAGCATTTACAGGGTTCCCATCCTTACATGTCCATAGAGGAGTGAAGGAACTAAGACATCCCCAGCCTTTCTCCAAGAAGAGAGACTAAGGTCTAACTCTCAGGACCTCAGGGTGAAATCTTACTAAGAAATGGGGCTGTGCCAAATGATGGTCATTAGGATGAGGCTGCTGTCTCTCTAGTGTGATGGAGACATTGGACAGAGCTGTGCACACAGGGCGCTGTGGTGTGAGGGAGGAGGCAGGGAGTGGACAGCAGGAGCCAGCAGAAGGCAGAGGTGGGAGCAGAGTCTCCCTTGGGACACTGGAAGGACCAGCCCACTGATGTCTTGTTCTTGGGTCTCTAACCCAGAGCCACTCTGCTCTTGAATCCCACTGTTACTCTGTCACATGAGTATTTGCACACTTTGTCCCTGCAGCCCTAGGGAATGACCTTGCCATCTCCCTGGCTCCCTGTCTGTCCTCCCCTTCCCACTCTGCTCCTTTGTGTGTTTCTTCTGGGTTTTATCCCACCTCTGGGTCTCTGCAGAGGCTGTTCCCAGGGCCTTGCATGCTGTTCCACTCCTGCATTTGCAGGAGGTTCTGCATGCTTCTGTCCTTGGCTAAGACCTCCCTTCTTCAGCGAGCCACTCAGGAGCACTCTCCAGGTCCCAGGCATAGTCAGCTGCAATCCCCCCTTCCTCCAGGATCTTGTCAACTGAAGTTTCTAGGGAAAGGGGAGGAAGGAAAAGAGAAAGAAACAAGACTCTACAAGGCTGAATAACTAATTAGAAACTTTGTGATGGAGAGTTAGGTTGTTGCAGATCCAGAGTTGAATTTTCATGAGTTCTCTTTAGTATTTTTAATAGTCAGTCATTGCCCACCACTGTATTTTTCCAGGTGAGAACCAGGTCAATCAGGACTGCTCTGGCAAGATACCCATGGGTACAATATTGGCATGGATGTTATAGGGGTCACTGCCCACATTCTGACAGGATTTGAGGCCCACTCCACAAGGGGAAACTCCATTCTGGATTTGTATATCTGACCGAGGACCCATGTTTGGGAGATCCCAGGTCCCTGGGATGAACCTACTACAGTTATTTGACAAATGGGCATAGCATCAGGCTGCCCTCTACAACTCTGCCCCATATAATGGAGGCATTTCTCCACTGAAGTTCCCGCTTCTCAGGTGACTCTAGTTTGTGTCAAGCTGGCATAAAACCCAGCCAGGACAGACAGTCAAGTTTCCTCAGGGGTGTGGTCGCTGGCAGGTTGCCCAGATCCCAGTGGATGGCCTCACCCACGTGTGTATATGAGAAGCACTAACTGGATTCAATGATTTATTCACTAAGTGACATGAAGTTGGGAGGGGAGTTGGGGGGACCATCAGTTGGGGGAAAGGGGAGGGTGAATTTGATAAAAATATATGGAATGTATATTAGGAAGATTTCAAAGACTATTTAACAAAACGTTCAGGAGAATTCTTAATTCCTCTATATGTTGCCCTGCATGAGGCACAAGCCATTTCCTGCAGAGCTAGTCAGTTCTTCACAAGGGCCTCAGAGGATACTGCTTCCCCAGCATCAGATGGAGACATGTGGCCAGGAGGGTTAAAGACGTGGGCTCTTACACCTTGTAACCTGGGCACTCCCTGGCTCAGTCAGGCTTGCCAAGGGCATTGGTCTCATTAGACTGTGTGGCACTCTTTAAGATAGGCAGGAAGGTGTGGAAGTGGTATAGATGAGCTGGGCATAGAAACCCATTATAATTCCAGCCTTCAGGGAGCTAAGGCAGGAGGATTTCTGTAAGTTGAATGCTAACCTGGCATATGTGACTATGAGAACCTAGTCAACAACAAAAAGGGTCAGCAAGAAGGCTCAGAGGGAACAGGTGTTTGTTGAAAAGCCTAGTGTCCTGAGTTTGATCCTGGGACCCACGTGGTGTAAGGAGAGAGAAGCTGATACCTATAAGTTGTCCTCTGACCCCATATTCACACACATGAAAGAAATGTAATAGAATATTCTAAAGTATAATTAGCTTCACCCTCACTCAGATCTCCTCAGGACCCTCAGCTGGTCTCTTGTCAGTATATCTGGCCCTCCTTGCATGGTCCATCAGCATCATAGTTCCCTCAGGCATGGTCAGTGTCCACCAAGGAGCCTCCTTTACCAAAGAGGCTATGAAGACTGTGCTTTTTGCTGTGGGATTCTAACCTGAATGATGCAGACAGGGCATCTGATCTTTACAAATAAAATCCGTCAAAAAGCGACCAGTGGCTTGTGGCCATAACCATGAGCAGAGTCAGAGTTCCAGTTATTTCCTCAGTTTTCCATTCAGTGATCTCTGCATTGATTCCAACAGTGATTAGGATGTGTGTTTGTGTGTGCGTGTGCGTGTGTGTGTGCGTGTGTGTGTGTGTGTGTGTGTGTTATGTGTGTGTTTATAGTTCAATTAGATGCATTTATTAAGCAATTATTACATGCTCCACATAGGTTGAGGATGACTGACCATTTACTTGTATGTGTTAATTATCTTTAACAGTGTACAACTAGTTAGTAGCTTTCATAAACTTAGAGTTCTATAGTTTTATTCTTGATAAGATTGCACCTAAAACAATTGGACCAAAGCATCAAAATAAAACTTTAAATCAGTCCCAAAATTCAACTTTAATGAAGTCGCGAAGTCAAAGAAGATATACATATATCATTAAGTTAGTAGACATTAGGAATTTAGACCTTATTTATCAGCCATATGTTGTTACTTATTTAAATTTTTCCTAGAAGCCTGGTGTTGGCAAAGACGTAAGCCCTTAGACCTACTTAGACATAATATAGCCATCTATGTTAGCTTTTGCTAACCTGAGCATACCTTCATAACCTTAGGAATTTATTATCATGAAAAATCCACCCTAATTCAAAAATGTCCTGGGAGAGAGACCTGGTGTTGCCTTCATAGTCTAAACAAGAGATCTAAGAATAACCGGAAGGCTTTAGATCACTTGTCATGTGGATCAAGATGGTGGCGAAGTTACATGGGGTGCACTCTTTAACCTTAGTAAAGATGGCTGCCAGGCACATGGTCCTTTTCCTCCAGATGAGGCATCAGCTAAGACAGAAGCAAGCCATGTGGCTGCCATTTAAAAACATCAATTCTACACAGTATTGTAGCTGGAGTTTTCCTGGACCTGCCTGGCCCATGGTCAGGACAAATCTCTCTCACCTGCCAGTCCTGCAGCTGCTCAGACCCAACAGCGTAAACACACAAAGACTTATATTACTTACAAACTGTATGGCTGTGTCAGGCTTCTTGATAACTTTTCTTATATCTTAAATTAACCCATTTCTATTAGTCTATATGTTGCCACGGAGCTCGTGGCTTAACAGTACCTTACATCTCGCTTGTCATGGAGGCAGCTGGCGGTGTCTCTCCTTACTCAGCCTTCCTGTTCCCAGAATTCTCTTCTCTGCTTGTCCTGCCTATACTTCCTGCCTGGCTGCTGGCCAATCAGCATTTTATTTATACAGAGCAATATCCACTGTAGGGCCCTGGAACTCCCAAGTTGGGTAACTGCAGCCCAGCTTGCTGACCTTAACCAGGTGTCCTCCCTATGCTGATTCCCTGCTGGTCTCTACCTTCCTGAATGCTCACCAGAGGTTCTTTGTCTGTGTATCCTGCATTTGGTGTAAGCACTTAGAATGCAAGAATACAGAACATTCAGTATCGAACTTCTGCCCTCCAGGGGTTCTTCCATTGTGCTGTAAGCCTGTATTTAAGGTTTCTTCCCTTCTTCAATAGAAGCATTTGGCATCCTGACCATAGGCCAGGCAGGTCCAAGAAAACTCTATCTACAATACTGTGTAGAATTTGGCATCCTTTGGCATGTTTGACCTGCTGTCTTTTGTCTCTTTTTTTTTATCCACAGCACCTTGTCAGACATGGTAAACAGGTGGTGGTAGCATGGGTGCTACGGCAGCATTCCACAGCACAGTATGATGTAGTAGACCCATTTTTTCTATACAAGAGTGGAACCATATATGTAGTCTACTGTAGCAAATTAAAACTACATATGTACACATTTAATGATCAGCCTTTTACAAATTTAAGCTAAATGCTGTTACAGAATTTTTTTTTTAACCATCTCCAAACAATTCAAGGATCTTGAGATAAAGAGTTTACACAGAGCAGAGAGATCTCTCTATCCTCATGTGCTTATTTACACATGAGGTCAGTTAAAACATTCCATGGCTGAGAAATATCCAATAAAAGCTGGTTGGCTATAGGAAGGCAAGACTTTAGAGCTGTACAATCTGGAGTGGGTATATGTGGAATTTGTGTATGAAATATATGCTCCTTTTGCTTTGGAAGAGACATCTATAAAAATATTAAAAAGCCATCTGTACAGGATTTTTAGATGTAACTTTAGACAATATCAATAAAGTATATTTTTAAATCTTGAAAACATCTTTTGATGGTGGCTATTATAGATCTGGAGTAACATGCTAGTGTCATCTGTCAATTATTATCTGTGTGGACAAATATTCAGCCTGCATTTTATTTAGTGGAACAATAATTTCTTTGGGCTCTTTATTAGTAAGGGATTATTTCTGAGCTACCTCTTTAGCAGCAGCATTATTAATAAGGTTCCAGAATGTCATGCAAAGAACAGAAGCAAAGCCCTAGTAGTGATCATGAGGTAAGAGCATACCCAATGACAGGAGCCTCGATTTTAAATTTTGCTCTTTCAGTTTACCTACCATGAAAGGTAAGCGTTCATTTAAGTGTTGATTAGACAAGCAGGAGAAGAGTGCATTCTCCATATAATGAATGACCAAGAACTGGGGAAATGTAAACAGTGTTGGCTTATGTGCTTCATGTTCTAATTGTAACCATTCCTATACCAGAAGTTTGGCCCATTTGAATTTTCTCCATGAATGGACCTTTGGTAGTGAGTTATTCCTGCTTTAATAGGAAAATAAAAACCAAAAGCCAAGCACAGAGACAACAAGTGAACTCTAAGTCTGGGAATAGCTGAGCTGGCCTATGCTGCAGGCAGTGGAACCCCACCTGCTGTTCTGAGAAACTCAGGTATTGCAGGGGTCTCTCTTTGCTTTCCAGCTGCTGGGAATAAGGAGTTCCATTCAGATGCATAGAAGGGCCAAACCCAAGTGGCTGACTTGGAAGCCAAGAAGCTGCAGGGTATATTGGGGTGCCCTGCCCAGACCTGACAGGACATGTCTGCCAGAAAATTTATTCTTTCTCTGTCACTGTCTCTCTTTTTTTAAAAATGAATTGACAGGGATTTCATCTTCCCTTTCATGGGGTCTTTAAGAACCCATATTAATTACAATCTCTCACTTAAGGTTGCAAACTCTTTACCATGAGAGGCCCGAGTTTCCTTTCTCTAATTTCTATTTTTTTTTTTTTTTACTTTGCTATCTTCTCCAAGGACTGAGCCCACATTAAGAACCAGACCTCCTTGGTCTGCTGTGGTCACTTTAGGTGGGGAAGGTGCTAAGGGGGTTCAGAGCTGTGCACCAGGGTTAGGGGTGAGAGATGTGGGGGAAGCAAGTGCTGTGGAGCATCTGGGACTGGGAGTCCCTGGGGATCTGTTCCATGTTTTAGAGCAGCTGGTTCAGGCTGCACCTCCGCTCTCCTACCTCCTAGAATACTCAATTCCTGTGGCATCAGCAGTTTACAGGATTACCAGCATGTATATGTCCACAGAGGGACCAAGGAGCTGGGATATCCCCAGTCTTTCTCCAAGAAGAGAGACTGAGGTCTAACTCTCAGGACCTCAGGGTGAAATCTTGTTAAGAAATGGGACTGTGCTTAAATCATGTTCATTAGGATGGCTACTGGCATAGGTCACTGGCTTCTTCTTGTGATGGAGGTGTTATGCCCAGATCTTGGTGATCACCAAAAGACCAATAAGGGAGACCAAAGCCTACATGTAAAAGTCAAGAGCCTTTAATTTCAAGCTCTAGGGCTCTGTCCTCTGTCTGTCCCAAGCAGAGGTGAGGGCAGAGAGCCCAGAGCCTAGGCAGGGTTGGGGTGAGAGAGTTTCTCCAGGGTTCAGGACCCTGATTGTCTGACATTTGTCCCAGAGGGTATATGGAATGTTTGAAATGATTGCATTTCCCCTTAGATGCAGGCCCCACTGGGTGGATTCAGCTTATGGCTTTTCCTGGGTCCAGGTGTTGCCTGCCAGAATCTGTGTCTGGGCCTCTAAACCTGTCATGGCAGCTGTGTGATCAAGCTGTATGGCAGCCACCACATTCCCTCCTTCACCAAGTACCAATGACAGGGCTCAGTTATAAGCCAGGGAGGGGGTTCAAGGGTATTGGGATGTAAGAACCATTAGCTAACAGATTTGTCTAGGGTGGTGACATCTCTATCTATTGCCATTCTTAAGGTCCTGTCGTTCTGATCTTTGTGTACAACCAGATTATAGTCTTATATAATACATCTTTGGTTCTGCACAAAGAAGGTCAAGTGCCTTATCTTATTGCAGAACCATTTCGGTTAATTAATTTATCCAATTGACCAACTCTGAACCTATTTTCCCTGGTATGTCAATGAACATTAGAGTTGGTCATCTTGCCTCTATGCCTGGGACTTTACTTCTGACCAAAGCATTTCAGTCTTATTCTGGACAGGGACATGGGAATGAATGTAGTCCTCTTCTGGAACTGTTTGAGCTGGCATTGGAGCATTGTTGTCAAAGATTCAAAGGCTAAAAGGCTAGTCAAAGGCTGAAAGGCTAGTCAAAGGCTGAAAGGCTAGTCAAAGGCTGAAAGGCTAGTCAAAGGCTGGGCAATGGGGAAAGTCTGTCAGAAGCATGTGGTTATCTGACTCAGCTGTAGAGACAGGGAACAATCACATTGGCTGGGCTGGTCCACATCAGCTTTTAGCAAAGTCTGGAGCTCATAGTTATCCAGAACAGTATAGTCAGAAACTGAAGCGTGGAGGTGTCGGCCAGCCAAGTAGAAATCTGTTGAGACCAAACTTAAACTAGGAACAGAAGTTAAAATTCATGAACTTATTTGGAACTTTTAGGCCCATATTCTTAGTAACTGGGAAGAGCAGAAGTCCTAGGACCAGGAAAGAGAGAAAAATACCATCCTTAGGAATAGACAAGTGTGGAAAATATAAGCTGTGCCTATCTGGAGATTTTTCCAACCACTGTGAAGTAGATCCGAGTTTCATGACTCCTTTAATCCTCTGAGGCGTACATGAAGTATCTGACAAAATGACATAAAGGTTTTAAATACACTAGTATTGCCAATCTGTACTGAAATCCATATCATAGACAAAGCAGGTGATGGGTATCTGTAAAACAGCAGAAGTGGACGCATACCTTTGGGTCCAACAAGAACTACAGATTTGGGTTAAAAGCATGTCCATTATCCTTCTGTCCAGAAAGCCAGGAATAAATTAGACAGAGATTTTTGGCCTGATAAGAAGCACTTCTAGGTTTATATTTAGATATATTTAGATGACAACTAAAATAAATCTAAAATTGAGCTTGTGACTGAACAGTAAGTAGTCATTACTCTAACCGCTTATTGGAACTCTATTAAATGTTAAGCTCTGAACTTTTCTATCATAGAATGGGAGAGCAATCTGAAAAATTTCTTAGAATCTAAATCATTTTCTGTGATCCTCAAAGCTTATGAGCTTTCATATCCTCAGACCCTTTTTAGACCCATATTTAAGCCTTTATGAATTATTCAAACTTTTATATCTTAGAACATTCTCTTAAAAATGAGCTAATAAGCTGGCTATAGATCTGGTTATCTGATGCTGCAAGCTGACAAAGTTATAGCTAGCCTAACCATCAGCTATCTGGGATCTGAAAAGGATAAATTACATCTGAGTGCAAACCAAACAGCTTCCAAGTCTATAAATGACACGGACCAGTCCATACCCAAGTTTCTATAGCATTGGAGGCACAAGTATCAAAACAGCATCATCTTCTTTGGCCATCAGGGCCATAAGGCAGAGTTTTTCCTGTGGAAGGACATGAGAAGACTGATATTACTTCTTCTAGGCAAAAGGGGTGCAATCAATTCCAGTGTCCTGGTGCTTGTGCACAGTCTGGGCTGGGTCCTGGCAGGAGGAGTGCATTGGGGCATCTTGCCCTGTTGTCAGCATTGCCACAATCCAGGCAGAGACATTGTGGTGCCCAGT
>NW_023413179.1:0-2175 GCF_903995425.1 Onychomys torridus
TTTCTTGAGGAAGAGTACTGCTTTTATGTCAATCAATCTTTTTTTAGCCATATTAATTGCACCCTGCCTCATAAACTCCTTGGTTAGATTTCTTAAACAACAGATCCAAAATATTTCTAACCAAACTCTGAACATCAATATTTCAGGATTACCAGCCCCCTATTGACAAAGCCAGAGAGCTGCTGAACCTATTTATATCCTGAGGGGGAAGATCAAGATTGTCCCAAGAACCTCAATGCCCCAAATAATTAGGAATTAGTCGAACAATAACCTAACCCCCTTTCCGGCCCCTAGCTGCTGATTACTCTTTCCAACTCCTTATTACTAATTACCCTTTCCAAATCACAGCTGCTTATTAGCCTTTCCATGGTGTAGTGGTTAGTTCTAAATAAAAAAGGGGAGATGTAGGGTGTGAAAACTAGCTAGAGAAACCCACCCTGACCCTGGAGCCCAGAATGAGAAAATGATGGCTCAGATAACACCAGTGAAAGAAAAACAGTTCGGCTCAAATCAGAGACATCTGTGCCCCTGGTGAGCTGGCTTGTGAAATGAAACAATCACAGAGTAGTATAGTAGAATCCTGGCTAAGGGCCCATGACCAGAAAAGAAACACAGTCTATGTTTGGGACCTGAGCCAGAGAAATGAACACTTTATTCCCAAACTCAAAACTGAGGAAATAGTCACACAAAATAACATACTTGGTCCCAAGAATCAGAGTCAGTGAAAGAAATGAGCTCTGGTTTTTGAGGTAGTTTCAAAAACCCAAGAAAGGCCAGTGAAATAAACATGGTTTGGCTCCGAAATCAGGGCCATCTCTGTCCCTAGCCCACATAACTGGCCCATCCCTGGGCAGAAAAAAAAAACTAACCAATGATGGGTTGACTCTGCCTCCAGGACATCCTATAGAAACCACCCTGCCTCGTCAGTTGTGAGCTGTTCTCTCCACACTGGTAGGGGCAGCTACTCTCCTGTACTCCTCCTTCCTAAATAAGTCTCTTTCTCAAAGTGTTTTGGGTGTGATGATCTTCATTCACTGGTGCTGAACAGAAGAACCTTGCTGAGGCATCCCTTAGTGGATTGAGCAAGGACAAGAAGAACACATGATCCTTGTTGAGGGCCGTAGAGATGGATCAGAGGTTAAGAGCACTGACTGTTCTTCCAGAGGTCCTGAGTTCAATTCCCAGCAACTACAAGATGGCTCACAATCATCTGTAATGAGATCTGGTGCCCTCTTCTGGCATGCAGGCATACATGAAGACAGAACACTGTATACATAATAATAAATAAAAAATAAATAAATCTTTAAAAAAAGTTCCATGTTGAGATGTCTGTAAGTGGACAGAGCAAGAGAGAGCTAGAAAGCAACACTTTTCTCATGAGCTGGAGAAGTTTCCTACATTTTTGCAATTTCTTAGCCAGAAGCAGAACTTTGCTAGAAAACACCCTTAAATGGGGTCTGAGTGAAGCTCAGCTGTAGTGGCTCTCCAGGAGAGGAACATGATTGTTATATCCTGCAGGGAGACAATCCCTCATCACACCAGGTATAGTGTGACTTTCCTGAACAGTCAAGATATCCTGACTTTCTTGAACAGTCAGGATAACCTTCCCTTCTGTAGCAGTTCCAGGCCTGACTATCCTGAGAAGTCAGAAAAACTTCTCTCCAGGGCTGAACTTGCTCTTTGGAGTTCCAGCTGTCAGACTTGTTCTAAGCACCTCAAGGTGTTTTCTGACTCCCAATTAGTCAGGACACCTTTCCTCAGAGTTAGAAAACTCACATATTGGGGTCAAAATTTGGGACCAAACCCAGAGTTGTTGGAACCAATTTCCTTACAAATACATTTTAATGATGTTAGTTTTAAAATACTTAATAAAGAATATACTTCATGTGTATTTCCAAAGAAACATTTTTATCTATGTTAAAGATATGTAATAATTTAAGTGAGTCAGTAATCAACTGTATATTTCACAATAAAATTAATGTGCTATGAATATGTATACATTTTTTAAAGTTCCATGCATTTTCATGTCCTCATCTGTTATGCATTTGGCACTTTATCCCAAAGTATCTTCTTCTAAGGGAATTATCCAGAGATGCCAGATAATTTAATAGCAGTCCATATAGTGAGTTCCAGGAAACCCAGGGATGTGTAGAGATACCCTATCTGTAAAAACTT
>NW_023413180.1:0-4370 GCF_903995425.1 Onychomys torridus
ATTTTCTAGTTCCCTTGGTCCATATTTGGCTTCACCTCTGAAGTGCTGGGTTTACAGGTGTACAAAGACTGAGTTCTATTTTTCAGGGATATTTTTGCTGCTGTTATCATCCTCCATCATACTGAGGCTTAGCCAATAAGTTTTCAATGAGGAAATGTTATCAGATCCCTATATCATTTGTAGTTTCAAAATATAGATCTTAAAAAAAGATATATGCTGTTAAGACCCCTGAATTTCTTGTTTACATCATTGGATTAGTAAAATGAAAAAAAAAATCTGTATACATGCATGAAATAACAATGAATGGGCACACAAGCTATGAATGTGAAGTAGAGTGGGGTGAGTTATATAGGGGGTATGAAGAGTGCAATAGAAGGAAGAAATTTTACTATAATTTGAAATATAAAAATGATCAAATAAAAAGTCAAACCAGACCAAAACACTCTAGAATCAAACATTTGTCCTGAGTTATTTTGTCTCTGCCATATATTTATGTGAATTAGGACATGTTATTAGTAATTCTGAGACACCTTAACTATCATATGACCAAGTTTTAGTAAGTATTTTTTCTAGGTACTCTCCTCCTTATATAATTATATTTTGTATATTGATATAACTTAACACTTTTAACTTCCATTTTTTGGTTTCATCGGGCCTAAAGAGTCATTGGAACAGATGTGAAATGAACAATACATATTTTAAATATTAAGTAGACTCCTTCTCTTCTCAAAACACTGACTTCCAGGTATTTGGTTTCCTTTACACTTTCTATTCAATTCAAGAATGTGACCTAGATATTGATCCAAGATAAATTTTTCTGGTGTTTGGTTCTGTGTCATGGACTTGTTGAGTCATCTAATGGTATTTAATAGCTACACTATTAGGTTATCAAAAAATGTTCATATTCTCACCAGAAGATAAAAGAATGTATAGACATAAAAAACAATGGAAGGTCAATTTTGTGTTTTGTATGAAGACCCACTTTAGAGTTTCACATAATTCTATGGTCCAGTGCCCTTTGGAAATATTCCCCAGTAAATTCATATTTTCTATATTAATAGGATTTTAAATTTGGATAAATAAATGCAGTGCCAATGTTATCATTTTCTGAATGGAGATGGGTTGTTATTCTGTGGTTTGTATGAGTATGTGGCTATGGAATAAATCATAAATTTTCTCGCAATTCACTCTTTCCCGATCAAGGCCACTGTCTTCCTTATTGGAATCAAATAGCAATATATTCTACATGTGAGTGCATCTAATTGCATTATCTTAGTAGAATTATAATTATATCGATTTTTCCATTTTTGATGGCACATATTAGGAGGATGTCATTCATGGGAAAATGCAGAAATCATCATGCAAAGCAGATGATATTTATATGTTATACTATCCTAAAGTCAATAGTTTATACAGTAATCGAAAAAGGGGTAATAGGACCCAGGTGATATTGACTGTTTTTATAGGAACAATTAACTGATGAATATTAAAAGACACAGACATCTCTTGTTGCAAGTCTGACAGTTACCACATTTTTTTTCAGTTACCATATTTTTAAAAGGTAATTAATAGCTACTGGCATGGACAGAGGAAGATAGATGAGCTTTTGGATGATTGAAGTAATTTTGAATTAACAAGCATGCTCAGTTAGAAACCACTTGACTACTTAGAGATTAACAAAGGAAAATTCTTTTAGTCGTAGTCCATGCCTGGGTCATGGACAAAAGGAGCCAGTCAGGGTCAGAAATCCATGTTTGCTTTTATAGTTTCATAGCCCCAAGTTACATTTTGAGTAATTAACCATGTTTTACAGAGACAGAAATTCCAACTTTGATTGTTTGGACAAATGGGGAGATTTTTAATGCATTCAATTGTCATAGTTCTCTGCGACAGACCAGGACTGCTTTGACCAGGCAGCTGTTAATCCAGGTTCTCCTGTCTGTCTGGCAGAACTGTGCTCTCCTGATAAGAACTAGGAGCACTCCTTCAGCTACTTTATGTGCTTTAATATTTCCTAAGTAATCTATAAGTCTTTTTAAATGTCAGTTTATTATTCTGTTTCCAGTTTTTCCTATATAAATATGGCACTTACAAACTAATGCATATCTGTCCATGAGATAATGATTCAGCTAATACCTTTACAATAGATATGGGAAACTCATATATAGACCTAGAACCACATTTCAATGTGAACAAATATATTTTGGGGACAGCATGTGCTGTGTTGCATACTACTGAATGAGTAACAAGTATGTTTTAGGTTTCTTTAAAATGTCTCTTGATACATATTTCAATAAATATTTATATAGAAATAACACTGGAAAAATCTGTCCCCTAGATTCCTATCAGCCATTGACATAGATGAACTAGACAATGAAACCATGTAGAGCCACTAAGAACTCAAAGTTCATTCATCATAATTCAAATTTCTGTAAAATTTAACATACATAATATAAAAAATGCTTATGATTTAGTAAAGATGACTTTCTTGTGAAAAGAATTATTAGACAGTATTAGTTGAATATTTTGTAAACACCAAAAAATATTCTAAGGCAGTGGTTTCTAACCCAGGTTTAAGTAAGTATAATCTAGTCTTTCCCATGTACATATTCTGATTACATTGGCTTATGATGTCCAAGATCTTGTGATACTTTAAATAGCCATGGGAAAATACACAGTTAACTGTTTCAGAGACCCACTAGTCTACATAGTTGAAATGATCTTTAATAACATTATCTCCTGTAACAGACCTAGTAGAGAATCAAGTGGTATCTCCTTCAGCCATTAGGACATTGCCCATGTGTTTACATCACTAATATTTTCTGTATTTTAAACCTTTTATGTTTTAAGGAATTCTGTGTGTTCTGACCAAAGAGCATGGCTGAAATATTCTCTGCAGCTGAAGTAAGAACATTGGCATCTATGCACCAGGCCTGACTCACAATCAGATCACTTTACTGTCTGTGGAGGAGGGATTTAAACTAGCGCTCTTGGTCAGCCTGGCTGCACATCAGAAAATCAATGGCATTGCTTCAACATAGGAAAATCATGTTTTTATACCAGATACTTTACTGAGATTATGAAGAGATGTGCCCCCCAAATTAACTTTCCAGCATAAAATTTCAACTGTATTTAGTGGCATTTCTTTTTTTTTCCACATCACTGGACATCTTGGCAGTTGTGAACAGAGATGTTCTGTGACAATGTGGGTTTAACTAAGAAATATTTACAAAAATTTGAAATATACTAAGAGAAATAAGAGATACATATACTAATAGATTTTTAAAAGTTTTTAACAAAGACAAATCCCCAAACAAAACAATTGTAGAGAACTTTCTTTTTAGTCAAAGAAAAAAGAAACACAGAAGACAGTGGAACCTGAAAATATCTTTCTGGGTAGGAATCATTAATTTTTATTTAGAGACTATGACTTCACATTGTCAGATATATTCCAAGGAAGATAAACTTTACCCATGTTATTGCAATAAAAAGAAATATGCTAAGTGCTTCAAGTTTTCATTCGATATCATTGACAGTTTTCCTAAAATGAAGCATCTGCAAAATATCCATTTTGTCTTAAAGGTGTTTGCTTTATTTTACTGTGTCTACAGGCCAGCTGTTTACAGTAATTCTGGTTTTACACCATCTAGGTTACTCTATTCAATATGGTTCTCATAAGAAGTAACACGTGAACTAAGGAAAAAAAAACTGTTTGAGTATGGCATTTGCTACCACTGAGTAATTATTAATGAAGTTACAATAGGTTTGAGAAAATAATATTTTAACTTATATGACTCAAAGTGTAAAAAAGGTTTCTATGTATGTTGGTACCATTGTTAACAACATTTTTGGTTTCCTCAAGAAGATGTTCAAGAAATAAAAACATGCGAAACTCAACATGTGTACCAGAACTCCATTTCATTCAACTCTCAGAAGATCCAGATGTACAGACTGTCCTCTTTGGCCTATTTTTGTTCATGTATACCTTGGCCCTGATTGGAAACCTGCTCATCATCCTGACAGTAAGCTCTGACTCCCATCTCCACACACCCATGTACTTCTTCCTCTCCAACCTGTCCATAGTTGATATTTGTTTCATCTCCACCACGGTTCCAAAGGTGATTCTGGACATCCAAACTCACTGTGGAGTCATCTCCTTTGTTGGCTGCCTGACCCAGATGTCACTGTTTATAATATTTGCATGTATGGATAGCATGCTTCTGGCTGTGATGGCATATGACCGGTTTGTGGCCATCTGCCACCCCCTGTATTACCAGGTCATTATGAATCCCAGTCGCTGTGGTGTCTTACTTCTAGGGTCTTTTCTCTTTAGCCTTGCAGAATTACAGTTGCACTATGTGGCAATATTA
>NW_023413181.1:0-16765 GCF_903995425.1 Onychomys torridus
CCAGAGAGAGATTCACTTGGCACAAAGCTAAGGAATATTGTTGAAAAATGTCCTACTTGTTCCTTCTATAACCAAACTCCATTACCTGCAGGAAGCAATCCAAAGGGTATACAAAGAAATGAAATTTGGCAGATGGATGTGTTTCATTTGCAGAATTTGGAAGATTAAAGTATGTACACCATACCATTGACACCTATTCAGGATTTCAGTGGGGCAACTCCTATGAGTTCTGAAAAGGCTGATTCTGTGATTACACACCTATTAGAAGTTATGGCCATCATGGGAATACCTGTACAAATTAAGACAGACAATGCCCCAGCATATGTCTCCAATAAATGAGACAGTTCTTTGCTTATTACAATATAAAGCATGTTACAGGTATACCACACAATCCCACAGGCCAAGCAGTCATAGAAAGATCCAATCGAACTTTAAAGGATATGCTAAATAAACAGCAACAGGTAACAATGACTCCTAGAAATAGATTGCATAGTGCTTTATTAACCTTGAATTTTCTCAATGCTGATGAGAAAGGAACAACAGCTGCGGAGAGACATTGGACGACAGACAAAACTCCTGAGCTAAACCAACCGGTTTATTTCAAAGATGTGTTGACCTCAGAATGGAAACCTGGATATGTCCTACGTTGGGGAAGGGGTTTTGCTTTTGTTTCCACAGGAGAAGAAAAGCTATGGATACCAACAAAATTAATAAAAATTCGATTTGAACAGGAGAAACCCCTTGATGAGGAGAAATAAAAGATCATCCACCAATATGACATCTCTTCAGGTTGTAAGAAAAAATTAACAATCAAAGGTTGGGGTAGGGTTCTGTTTTGTCTTTCCAGGATAATGGAAATACCCATCTTCCAGAAATCATAAGGCCTTGGATATCCGGATGTTTACAGCAGAAAGAAAGAATCTATTGGTACCAATCTACACAGGGTAAGATATCACTGTCTAACATCTATATCTCTATCAATCTAGAATAGTTGTGGTTCCAATTTAATCATAAACCAAGCTGGCTTTGGAGATGGAACTGGCTCACTCCTTCTCTAAACCCAAGCATATTGATAAAAGAAAAGGTTGAGAGATTCTTCAGTCCCATATCAGAAGAGCCCTCTGGTGTGAGACAGAAGGAAACCAATTATAAGGGACCATTATCTTCAAGCTTCTAATTCTCTCCATGCTTACTCTTGCTTTCTTGGAATCCTTTCTTACATGTCATGACATCTTTAAATCCAAACCTTCCATTCTGATAAAAAATAAGTTTCTTCCAATAGCAATCTCTGAAGTCTCCAGAAGGAAGATGGGGCCCCAACAACAACAACTCTACCCAATCCAGAATGATGCCATGGTAATCATCATCATACTACACCTCTTGCCAAAATTTCAGACAGTCTTACCCATTACTCTGAGAGTTGCTGCAGAATCTACAGTTAGTCTAACTGAGATTTAACTATCTGAGCTTTCTCACAATACCCAACAGAGATACCATCGCTCCCTAAACAGCAGGAAGCAATTCTAAGAAAACGACGCCCCTTCTCCCTAAGGTTCATATTTCTCAGGGTTATGGATAATGGTTCTAGGGTTGGGGGTGGAAGAAACTGTTAAACTCAGTACTCTCCTTAAGGAAAGAAAATATGTCTTAAAAAAAAAAATGGGAAAAGAAGAAATGGAATGGATAGGTATAAGATATTATGGTAGACTGTCATATACATTAGTAAACAAATTTAGTAATATAGCAGCCTTTGCACTGTTATGAATTCTTATATGTTGATAAAATTATAAAATTTTTACATTCCTATTTAAGATAATTTGTATATTGATACAAATACAGAACTATGTTTGTTATATTGTACACATATTTTTACTCTTATGTGAAATATTTGTATATTGATACAAATGTGAATTTATATCTGTCATACTGTATGTATGTTCTACTTCTGTTTAAGATATTCTGTATACTGATATATATTTAGGATTATTATCATATTGCATATTGCACTATACATTCCTACCTCTGTTAAAGTTATTTTGTGTATTGTCACAATTTAAAGTCATTGTCCTTTTACTGTACATTTGCTTACAGACTGTTTGCCTTATTTATAGGAAGCTTAGTCCTTAGGTTGTTTAGGTAGATAAGACTTACATAGTTATTGTCACCTATGCTTGTCATCTCTATAATTATGTTAGTTAGGTTATCCAGATTTATAAATACATAGGTCAGATGGACAGGTAATCTTCAAACACTTCATGGACCTAGAGAATATGGCATTTAAATAACTTAGAATTCTGTTGACATGAGACACAATTGCTCCTGGCAGCACCAATTTGATCCCGAGAGAATGTTGGGCTTTTAAGACATTTCCATTTGGAAATTTGTCTTTGTCTTCTTGGCACAAAATGGCCTACTGGGCAAAGAACTGCCCTCGCCTCAACTGCTGACAGTACAAATGCTGTCCTTTCTGGACAAGCGGGACACAAGGAAAGCGACCACTATACTTTGCCAAGACAGGGTAAGATGGTCTTTCAGAATTCCTGCTTCTGAAAAATGGTCTGTCAGATACTCTAGGCCTGTAGCCAATTTGAATGCACCAACGATACTGAGAAACGTTAGGTGACTGTCCAGGCTGCTAGCTGTCTCTGTCTACTCTTGCAAGACTCCCGAAAGTTGCTTGCGTCCTTCTCCCATTTCTCAGATATTATTATATTCCTTCTCAGGTCTTTGATGAGGTTGGAGATTAGCAGTTATAGTTACAACTTAGTATATATACATATATAATATCTTAGATAGGATATATTATGTATTAGACTCAGGTTCTTTAGGATAGGACACCTTTTGGAATGATCTTTGTAACACGCCACCTACCCATGCCCTAGACTTCCCTGGATTTTACTATGTGTTTTTTGCTTGATATTATTTGTACTTATCGTAATTCCAACTTATCTAGGTCATTATCCCTCATTACTCCTGGACAATATTTGATAACCATCTCTTTGTATATAGTCTTGTATTAGGTTAGAACTTTCTTATTTAGACAAAAGGGGGAGATGTAGTGGGTAGCCATCCCAGCATTGGCCTGGAAGTTCCAACCCCCACTGAGGCTTTGGTAATGGTCACGCCCACAAGGCGGGGCAGAGGAGGAAGCGGAAGACGAAGGATCAGGAAGTACTCACTCTCTTGGTTCCCGGACTCTGGACGCTGGAGGTAGACCGAGCAGAGTTCTCCAGAGAACAACGCCGGATTGTGCTATACCCTTGCCAGACCCTGTAACCTACCCCCTCATTTGTAAGTACCCCACAAAATAAACCTCCCTTTTAACTACGTGGAGTGGCCTTAATAATTTCACCAATAGACATCCTCCTTTTTTCTAAAGACAACGTGTCTCTTGGTGTTGTCATTGTTCAGGTCCTATTTAGACAGCCATATTTTTGAGGTATTATAGGTATAGTTTTCTTCTCATTTATAAGAGAAATGACCTCCCAACAGGTTTCCTGGTCCTGTGGCCCTAACAGTCTTTCTGATCTCCCTGTCACCCTATGCTCTCTGTAGATGCATCCATTGGATACGGGAAGCCTATGATTAGCTGTTCTCTGTCCTTTGACCAGTTGTAGTTTTCTCTTATGGCCTCCTTCTGCTGCTTCTTTTATTAGAGGTGAGAGTTACATTACTCTGTGAGTTTAAAGATTTGAAAGCCTTCTCCCGGAGAACTCCCTTGCTTTCAAATACCAAAAAGTACAATACAAGCTTCCAAGGGAATAAAGGAACCAATAATCCTACAAGCTGTGTTGTGATGCATATGAACCACAACAAAGACTAGTAATGGGATCAATCCATGGAGTCTATTTGAGCAAAGGAATTTATTTGGGGATTGACTCATAACCACAGGAGATTTATCATAGAGTACTGGAAAGTTGAGCTACATCCTATGCTGATCTGCCTGGTCCAAGATCTTAACATCAAAAACTTCGAGGTACACATGCATCCCAGGTCTTAAGAGTTCCCTATCTTCTCCCCCACCTCCCTGTGGCCACAAGGGGCATATAGCACAAGGTCATAGACAGGTATAATAGTTACTTGCTACCTCAATAGGGCCAGTGCTTCAGGACATGGCTCAAACAGCCATCCACTATAGACTAGCATGGCATAATATCCCTGAAGGTGTAGAAGCAGCACTCATATATTAACAGTAGCCAATAGCTATGCGATTGGAGTTAAGGCCTGCTCACCCAGAGGAAATTATGATTGGTGCTGGAAACGTACTCAGCTTCTTTGGAGTTAGTGAAGTTAAGGTTTTTAGAGGAGAACTCTCTGCTGCTACTTTACTGAACAACCATAATTCCTCAAAGTAATGATCAAACACTAAGTATGACTCAAAGTATTGAATTCTTCCAATGTATTTTTTAATTTAGGATATTTTTATCAAGATTAATGTGTGTATGTGTGTGTGTATTTGTGTGTGTGTGTGTGTGTGTGTGTGTGTGTGAGAGAGAGAGAGAGAGAGAGAGAGAGAGAGAGAGAGAGAGAGAGAGAGAGTGTGTGTGTGTAAGTACTTACAGAGGAAAGAAGAGGGTACTGGATCCTTGGAGCTGGAGTTACAGGTGTTTGTGGCTTGCATTGCATAGATACTGGGAATGAAGCGGTAGTCCTTTGAAACAGCAAGTGTTCTTAACTGCTGAGCCAGCTCTTCAGCCCCAGATATTTATGATATTTTAACAAATGTCTTTAAAAAAATTTTGTATTGATTCCTTGTGTTTTTGTGTCATCCCAATCCCACTCATCTCCTTGTCCATTCATATCTGCCCCCAAATAAAATAAAATTTAAAAGAAAAACCTAAAATCCCAAACTCAAAAACAAAACTAACCAACCAAACAAACAAAAAATCTCAGGGTGGAAGCTGTAGTATTATCCAGTGGGTCACACAGTATACCCCTTAGTCCATACATCTTTATTTATAATTGTAAGTGTTCATTGCAACGAGTCATTGTTCTGGTTTGGGGCCTCTGGCTTCTGCTACACTATCAATAATAGATGCTCACTGGGAGTCCTCTTGGATATCCTGTCGTTGCCTTGTTTCATGGAGATCCTGCAGCTTTGGATTTGCAGGTCTGCCCCCTTCAGTGCTACGGAAGTTTATAGATGTGGATATTGGGGTGGGCTAACTTCATAGATCTGATTCTGGGCCTGGGCAGTAGCCTGGTTGGTCAGCCCACCAGCTTTCCCTCATCCCCATCATTACCACCCAGGTGAGCAACCATCATTACCTGTGCTAGCTCACCCAATGTAGCCAGCAATAAGGAGTAGGGCCAGTTCACCTTTTCTTGTGCCCTTAGGTCTGGTTCATCTGCACCTATACCACTAGGGCCAGCTTTACTGTTTTTCCCAGGAGTGGTGCATGGCCTACTCTCCCAAGTGTTGCAGTTGGTGAAGGTGAGCTTGCCCACTCTGATGACCCTGTGACTAGCTTTCCTATCTGCAATAGGTGGAGAGGGGTGAAGGGCTAGGGGGACATCTCTCCTTCATCCACTCCATCATATGACAGACAGGTCATGGGGCTAGCTCTCCTACTCATGACTTCATAACTGGCTCATCTCCACCGCTGCGGTTGGTAAGGGGCAGGGCCAATTCACCCTAATGATGCAGCCAGTGATGGGCAAGGCCAATTCTGTGTGGCCCTATCCTCCCTACCTTCAGTGTCAACAGAGCCAAAGCCATCATTACAGACCACATTTGCTCCAGGGCCACAGACTCGTACATGGCCCTTGGCTGCAGCCCAGACCTGGACAACACCATGGGCCTGGGTGGTAGTGTAGGCCACTCATATCTGTATGGCTCCAGCAGCAGCATGGCACTCAGATAACAACATGGTTCTAGGTGGCAGCCCCAACCCGTGATGTCCCTGTGGCCCTTGGTGACAACACAGGGCATGGATAACTACCCAGACCACAATTGCATCTGTACCACAGACCCAGACATTGTTCTTGGTAGCAGCCCAGATCCCAGATGTCACCATGATTAGCAGTTGAGGTCACTCAGATCAGCATGGATCCAGCAGCAATATGGCTCTGGAACACCACCATGGTTGCAGCTGGTGTCCCAGATCCTGGATATCCACAAGGCCCTCAGTGGCAACAGGTGCCTTGGACATCAACACAGCTCAGACACATACAAAGCCATAGTCTCTGGTGATAGCAAATATCACTCAGCTCTGTACTGTATGAGCCAGAAAGCAGCAAGGCCCTCTGATACCAACATGGTGTCAGGTGGTATCCCAGATCTTGGACATCTGTGCAGCCTTTGGTGACAACAAGGGACATGGACATCAACATTAATCCAGGCTGTTGTAGGACCACCAATCCAGACATAGGCAGTAGCTGGGGCTGAGATGTCATCATGGCCCTAATTGGAACAGCAGGTTACCCAGATTGACATGGCTCCAGTTGCATCATGGCCCTTGAACATCAACATGTCCCCAGGTGGCAGCTCAGGCCTTGGGCATCTATTCAGCCTTCAGTGGTAACAGGGACCACCAACATCAATACAAACCCTGGCTGCTGTAGGGCCATGAACCTACACATGGCCCTCAGTCACAGTTCAGGTCCAGACAGCATGACGGTCCCCAAGTGGCAGCACAAGCCACCATGTATGTGTTGGGGAATATTATTTTATGGCATGATATTTTTGGTTATGTTGCATTTGTTTAACTCTTTGAAACTGTGTTAGTGTGCCTGTCTAAAACACCTGATGGTCTCATAAAGAACTGAACTGCCAATAGCAAGGCAAAAGAAAGGATAGGTGGGGCTGGCAGGCAGAGAGAATATACAGAAGGAGAAAATCTATGAGGAAAGGTGAGGTAGCCAGAGTAGGAGGATTCCAGGGGTCATCCTCCCAGCTATACAGCAAGCCACGGAGTAAGAGTGAGATTTACAGAAGTAAGAGAATTGGGAAAAGCCCAGAGGCAAAAGATAGGTGGGACTAATTTAAAGTTAGGAAAGCTGGCAAGAAACAAACCAAGCTAAAAGTCAGGCATTCATAAGTAAGAATAGGCCTCCATGTGTGATATATTTGGGAGGGCCCCCTAAAAGAGTGAATAAACAACAACAGGTATGGCTCTGAGGGCAGCTAGATATTGAAAGACTAACAGGGACTTGGGTGTTGGCCCAGACTATGGACTTCTGCATGGCCCTCGATGGCAACAGGAACCATGGACCTCAACACAGAGCCTGGCAAAAGCAGGGCCATGAAAACAGACATGTCCCTTGGCAGCGGACACAGTTCTGGGGCACAACACAGGTCTCCTACATCACCATGATCCCTGTGGGGCATATCCCTCCCTGACATGGTCACAGATGGTGACCCAGATTCCAAGCTTCCACAAGGCCCTTGATGGTAGCAGAAGTCATGGATATCAACACAGACCATCACTACTGGGTTAGGGCCACAGACCAAAACAGGACCCTAGGCAGAAGCCCAGGCTCAGACATTACCATGGACTTGAGTGGCAAGAAAGTCACCCATGTCAGCCCATTGCTCACCACCCTCATCTTTTCAGATCCACCTCTATCCCCAGCACATAAATCTTGCTGCCTCTCTTCCTTTTCCCCATCTTGTACTCACCATAATGGTTCTCACCCCAGGATTTCTGCCAGCCCAGGCCAAGTGGCCTGAGATTCTGCTGTGGTTGGCATCCTCATGCCTGCCTGGGACTAACTCATTTCTTTTTTAAAAAGAATCTTTCCATAGGTACATCTTCAAAGACAAAGTTTTTATTATTCAGTCCTGCCATTAAACTAACATTATCTAAGATACCTATAATTCCTGAAAAGGTAAATTTACTTTGAAATAAAGTCACTGTCAAACAAGCAACTCAAAAATTTTCAAAGTACTGACCAATGCTCTAACATGTAAATTAAGGATCTACAAATTATATAGTTTTCCTTGTGCTGACTTCATTCCCATGGTGCCTTCACTTTAGAGAACTTTGCAATGGAGATAGTACATTTATTTTAGAAGAAGACTGACGATCAAAATAAAATGAGTATTGGCTCACTTTATCTCCAACCATTTAAAGAATAGCATATTGTCCTGTGAATCAAAAAAAAAAAAATGTTGCAGTGGCTAAGAAATGCAGGTTACCAACCTTGCTCTGAATAGTTTAGAAACTTCTCCAGATTTTCCTTGCATTAATTACTAGTACCTTATGAAGCCCAAAATATGTGTGCAAAGAAAATAAAATACAAAGCTACTATACCTATCTTAACTGAGCTCCCTGTTCATTCTGCACTGCCTGTATGTTTGGATTATTTCATTTTTGAAGGTCTGTTCAATCAATTGTATCACCAATATTATTTGATTATTAATTTTACAAGGTATGTAGGAATGTAAAAATGAAATATATTACAGCAGAATAAAACAAACTAGCATTAATTGAGGCACTTTGAATTATATTTTACCAACTTACCAATGTTTTAAAGGAAATGAGTTCAACTTAAGAATATGATACATGGCTGTGCAGTGGTGGCCCTCGCCTTTAATCCCAGCACTCAGGAGGCAGAGCCAGGCGGATCTCCATGAGTTCAAGGCTAGCCTGGGCTACCAAGTGAGTTCCGGGAAAGGCGCAAAGCTACACAGAGAAACCCTACCTCAAAAAACAAAACAAAACAAAAAAATTGTATGACACTTAAAGATCAATCTATAAAATCTAGACATGGTGGGACATTCTTATAATACCACATGAAAGGTAAATGCAGAAAGATCAGAAGTTCAAGGTCATTCTTGTCTACATAGTGAGTTTGAAATCCTGAAAATCCTCAGTGTTATTTGAGGCACATTAATGATAAATATTCACTTTTTAACCCTATAAAATAGATAGGGCAACTCTCTGGATCCAGAATATTATTATTATCCATGCTTAACTCATGAAGAGCTGCTGTAACATGGAGTTAATCAATTTGGCACACATATTAGACTCAGACATGGGGGTAGGACTCCATAACCCCTGTTCTAATTTTAAATTTATTTTTGAAACAGGGACTTTCCTGTAACCCAAGTTATGTTTTTGTTTTTGAGACAGGTCTTGCCAGTGTTGGATCGGAGCTCACTTTTTCTGGTCTCAGCTTCCTAAGTAATGAAAGATTTGTGCTGCTGTGCACAGCCCTCACTCCCATTCTTCAACCATGTTGTCCATAGAGTTTATCTGGTGTCAATCAAAAAACTCAGAACAGAGGTCTAAATAAGAGTGGCATGATAACCTGTTGCTGTTCTAATAAGAATGTATATCATTGATTCACTAAAATGTTATACCATCATTGAAAAAAACCTCTGTAAAGGGCATAGATACATAATGCATAGTTTGTACTTCATGAGAATTTGTATCAGAATATATGAAGAGAATTAGCAGAAAGGGGGTTAACTTAGGCAATTAAGAAAAATAATATTGTAAGAGGGGGTTTCCCTGAAGCTCAGTGTAGCCACCATAGAGAGATCTATAAGTCTGTGTAAGGGATGAGATGTAATTAATATATATTTCAGCATGAGAGCAATAAGAAGGTCTTGTCTTGAAGGAAGGAGATGGTAGGGTAGGTGAGTGAAACACGGAAGTGCTAGGTGCAAATTGCACATACAAATCAGAAGATATGTCCCATAGAGCACAGCACATTTGGAGAAATCATGTAACTGGCTTATTTAAATTATCTTTTAAAATTTCAACTGATACAGGTGCACTTTAAGATTCTGGAATTATTGAAGGGGAGAAAAATGCTTTCTGAATGCAATAATCACCTGGATGGGAGGAAAAGAAACACTGTGAGAAGTTTAAAATGCCTCAGTAAGCTGCTCCAGACCTGGTGACAGCCGGCTCTGAATATGCAGGAGACCTGACGTTCCTCCTTTGTACTGGGTTGGCAATTTTAAGCAGCATATTTTGAGGTAGGATTGTCTCAAAGGAGGAGGCATGGGGCCATTTGATGAGTCAACATGAAATGTGTCTTAATTTCGAGAAAACACATAGAAAGTTATTGGAAAGGTGAGCGTTATATTTTAAAATAATTGCCCCAAAGTGCTCAATTACATGTCTCTTAGTATCAACATCTGTTTGTAAGAAAATAAAGATCAGGTTCCCAGACTCTCTAATGTACCCTTAAGTGATGAGTAAACAGATTAAAGCATTTGAAGAAAGTGCATCTTGTATTTGGCAGTGAAATTCTGCTGTAGAGGATTAATCAAAGAGTATGAAATAAAGAAATGAACTTTTAAATTTATACTATTTCCACAACATTTTATAGAATTCTATAGAAGTCATTAGAAAGACTTGAACAGCTAGGGAGGATAGTTGAAAATGACTTTTTCAATGGTTTCCTATCTGTTTCCCCTATTATAAAAGAAGAATAACAAAAACACCTCCTTTGTGAGTTTTAATGGATTAAATTAATTTTAATTCACATGGAGTTAACTATGAATAGACAGCACTTATCTAACATTCTCCTCACATGGTGTGCTTTTACCAATGCTTATTATCTTCTGTCTTTTACTGATTTGGTTTCAAAGAAAGCGAGTCTCCAGACACGAATGTAAAATTATACAGCTGTGCTTGGGAGGTGATATCTATCTCTCTGTCTGTCTTTCTATTTGTCTGTTTCTCTGTCCATCATCCATCTATGTATGTATGTAGTATCTATCTATCTATCTATCTATCTATCTATCTATCTATCTATCTATTTTCTATCTTTCTATCATATATATGACATATATACTTCAAATTTTCTATATATGCACATATGAGTTAGAAATTTGATTGTAGAGAGATTATAAAATATAGAAATTTTGGAAGAAAATTTTTGCCCTATTGATATTAGGACAGATTTGGATAAGAAGTTGTAATAGAGCAAGACAGAGCAGCAGTTCCTCCATCTTGTATTCTTGCTGAGGCCATTTTAAGTTTAACTAGCATTCTATCTCCTTGATGGAGAATCCTAGAAAATAATCAAGTTCTACTCTAGGAAACTGAGGTTAAGGTGCCCCAGCTAACTTATCTTAGCTTCTGTTAAGCTGCCTGCTCATGTAAAACCTCCTCCTACAGTCGTTGAGCAAGATATAAGGATGCAGTTTTTGGCTTTAAAAATCACTTACACTAAACACTCCATGCTACATTTGGGGTCCCAAACACTTGAGTGTAGTCCCAGCTGGCTGGAATAAAGACCTTGGATTGGCTGTAAACTGTGTCTGAGTGGTCATCTCTGTTGGGCTTCCTGCAACAAAATGATCAAGAGCTCATACATTATAATGTGAATATCATTATGGGGAAGAGGAATCCATATTGTATGAACAAGTAAAGAAAGAATAGTTTCTTGGCTTCTAAAAGAGAGAGACATGGAAGGCACAGAGCACTATAGACAAGAATATTTTCATGGTTCAAAATTCATCATAATCTAAAGGTTATGAGAGAAATATTTGCCTCTAGTCTATATATTCAGATATGCAATTTTTCTACACAATTTTCAATTGTTTCATTGAGCACCATTCAAATGATATTAAACAACTACAAGCAAACATTTTTTTGTATTTTATTTTTACAATTATAGCATATCGTATAGTCTTTTGGCCTTCATCATACATAGTGAAAAATAAAACTAGGGAATCATTTGATTGTTTAAAAATGTATTCATAAATTGAGGAAATATGCCCTTCTAAGAGTTCATGACATGCATGAACATCCCAGGTGTCAAGTTGAAATAGTAGAGCACAACTGAAATATTCATGGGTTTTGCCTTCACATTTTCATGAATGTATATTTACTCAGTATGTTGTTACTTCATTGCTGAATCTACCATAGGGAGAGCTAATAATATCAGATGAAGCACAAGTCATCTTAAGTTATTGATATAATTGGGGAAAATGGTCTATTCTAATTTTGTAGAATTACCAGGAACACTTCTACAAAATTTTAAACATATTTAAAAAAATTGCTGATACAGTGTGCACAAATAATTATGAACCTTCACAGTTTTCTGATCCCATTGAGTCTCCAGAAAAAAAAGTGAAACTTCTTTCACAGAAAGCAGGCTGTGGGAATCTGATGTCTTTTAACATGCACAGGTGAATGGAGAAAGTAGACCCTGCTGGTTGGTATTCTCAGGAAGTTGGAGTTCCCAGGTAGACACATGGGGATTCAGCGTTGTCATGGAGAACTTGAGTTCTGTAAGTATCACTGAAAGAGAATTATAAAGGAGAGTCCCTGAGATTTTTTGAATGTGTAAGGAACCATTACTCCCAATATAATGAACACTAAAGACAAATCCAATGTCAGGTAAAGGAAAGACAAGTCTAGTTAGGCACTACATAAAAAATGTTGACCTTAGATGGTTCAGTGGTTAAGAGCACTGGCTGCTCTTCCAGAGGTCCTGAGTTCAATTCCCAGCAGCCGCATAGTGGCTCACAGCCATCTAGAATGGGATCTGATAACTTCAGGCATAAAGTTGATAGAATACTCATATACATAAAATAAATAAATCTAAAAAAAGGAATGTTGACCTTAAAATTTAATGTAAAAAACATGCTTGTACTGTGTAATACATCCTGCATACTTTTCTGAAGACCCAACATCAAACCAAAGGTGTCATTGAATCAAACAATAGAGAACATGTGTTAATGACCTATTTCAATCTGCAACCTGTCAGGAATGACCAACTTTCCTGAAAGTTAGCCAAAGAGAATTTAGCAAACACAATTATTATGAAGCAGGATCTTGAAGAATGTATGGAATATCTCTGACAAAAAAGTCAAAAGATGAATCCCTTCCTATTATATTATAATTGTTGAGGTCAAAGGTCTACCAGAGAACAAATAGAAATGAATGTCAATGAGAATGCCTGGAGGGGTGATACCGCAGTATATGTAGAGATTTAAACACAACAAATAAAGGAAGTAATTTCTAGAGAGAAAATTCAAAAGGCAAAAATAGAAGTAGAATGTGATTTACATTCAAATTTATTCTTGTATCATGGAATAGTCAGAGACTCAAGGCAGTAAGGTACATGATAAGTAGGCAAGTCAACAGACATGCTGAAATAGATAGAAATAAATTTAAATATAAATTTAAAAACTACTTCTGATTATCTTTTGACAAATAGGAAGAGAATGACTATGTTTAAAAGACAAAGTTCATTATAAATAAACAAACAGAAAGTCTGTAGTCAGATCTTAAGACATTGGATTAAGGAAAATGATGAGGGACACTTTTGAAGTCGCCTTTCATGTTTAGGACATGAATGATATCTTGTGTTCAAATAGCTCATACTGTTCAGTGCGTGTTTATTATATGTCACCAGAAAGGAAACTCTCTTAAGGACTTGACCTTTTCTACCTGGTGTGCTGAGCATTGCCAGCTGACACAGGCACCACGGACTTCCCTCAGTGTGTTAGGAAATTTGAGGACTGATACACGTGGATTGCTGAAAAGAGCAGGCTCAAATTACTATTTTTTTAAACTCCTTTTAAAAAGTGTATTTATTATTTATATTCTATGTATGAATGCTCTGCATGTATACCTGCATGCCAGAAGATGGCATCAGATCCTATTATAGGTGGCCATGAGCCACCATGTGGTGGCGGAGAATTGAACTCAGGACCTGTAGAAGTGCTCTTAAGCACTGAGCCATCTCTCCAGCCTTAAGAGCAGATTAAAAATTATTAAAGAAGGAAACCGACACAAATCTTAGCATCATTCCTCGATGAGCTTTCAATCTCATAGAGGCATTCACAATCAGGAACATCAGTTCTATTTTAGATTTGCATTACATTTCATTTTCCAGAGCAATAAAATGACAATTTCATTTTTTAAAGTCCATCTAAACTTCAGCATATAACACGTTGTCATGGCCCACCTGTCGGTTTCAGAAATAAATTTGTCTGATATAGTGAGAAAAAGTGTTGTGAATAAAAGGAGAGAACATGGTGAAATGCATGCCCAAATGCCTGAAATCCCACTAATTTGGAGGCTGAGATGTGGGATCAAAAGTGGGAGGGCAGCCTGGCCCCCATTGAGAGATCAGTTGATTCTGGGCTAAATAGAAACCCTCCCTCTCCCCAAAATAGAGTAAATAGGAACACCTAGTGTAGTGCAACATGCCTTAATTCTAGCTTTCAGGAGGCAAGTGGCAGGAGGATTCTGCGAGTTTGAGATCAGCCTGTCTGTGTCTTCAGGCTCTGGGCTAACCAGGGCTATATAACCCTATTTCAACAAAGTAAAACTCTATAAAATAAACAAAAAGAAATAGGCAACAGTGTGGAAGAATTACTCTTGAAATACTACCAATCACCACGCTTTTACAGAAAATTAATTTACATTGTTCTAAAATATAAAAAACAGAAAAATTATATGCCTGAAGATAATACAAGACAATAACGGACATTTAAAGGTTGAAAAATGTGGTGCCATTATAAATATCTAGAATTTACAGCAAAAGATGACAGATACCATATATCAGGGTAACTTTAAATCAATAATAAATGTGAATACTCAGTCACCCATTATGTATCCATTTCTGGCCAAATGCCACTTTTGTGTGATTTTTGTACAAATTTGTCATTGAGTCCAAGACTGAGTTCCTTCATGCAAATAAATAAACCATTATCATTTGCCTATGACATCTCACATTTTCTTCAACCTCCTGGCTCCCCTAGCAACCTTCTTTCCTGACTTTAGAGCTCAATCTTCACAGTGTCCTGATGTAACAATTTCAAACTGAAGCCTCTTTGGTTAATGGAGAAGGGATCTTAAAAACATTCAGAAGGGTGTACTTTCCATCATATGAGAACACAGCTAATGGATAACATCCAAGAAACCATAAAACAGGTATCCCCAGACCTTATAGTAACTTAATTGTGGATGTTCTGACCTCCAGAACTGTGAAAATCAACCTCTATAGTTTATAAGCTATTCAGTCTATAGTATTTACTTATAGTAAGTCTGATGGACTGAGATGGACACTCCTCTTCCTTCCTTTCTTTTTTTTTTTTTCTTAAAAAAAAAAAGATTGAAGCTTGAACAAGTCACACATTGCTTATAAAGTATTTCAAAAGTGAAATGTGGGCTTTCCAGCCAGATTTGCCCACTGCTCTGGCTCTTATTACAGTTTACTCTTCCTCATGGCTTATATGTATGTGTCAGCTCATTTCTTGCCATTATGAAATAATTCATTAGCTTATTATATGTGATTCCCAGCCTTCCCTGAAGACTGGAAGTCACAGGCATGTCCTTGCATTGTGGTTCCAGCTGCTATTGAATGTTGATTTTAGGTGCCAAGGATATGGTTCAGGAAGTTATTCAGTGTGTATTAATTAGCTGTTTTTCATTAGGCGGTACTGTGGAAAGATAGGCAACAGCATATTAACTTGCAGAAGATCTGATTTACCACACATATAAAACAAAACCAAACAAAATTGGGAACAAGTCTGAAATCTCTGGTGTAATAATTAATTCTAGTAATTACTAGTCAACTCTAATGTTAATAATTAACATACTCAGTAAGCACAATGAGTGTGGGTTCATGATATGATGTTTATATGTTTAAATTTTCATTTTTTGAGTTTAGAGCTGGAAAAAAATATTTGTTGTCATCTTGTCTGATCTGGACTTGTAAGAATCACATAGCTAAGGCACTGGATAAGATGGGATGTAACTTGAACAATGCAGTATTTCTAAATACTTAAGAACAAAAACACAAAGACAGAAACAAAAAAGGAGATTGTAGAATTTGTGTCCATAGGAATGACAGAATATTTTACTTGTTATTATCTGTTCATCTTTGAACTGAATATAAGAGTACAAATAATCACACAAAATGTGAAAGGCAGTTACTTTTTCTTTCTCAAATTCTCAAAATAGATCTTCCCAAACCCAGTACATTAGAAGTACCTAAGGAGCAAGTTAAAATGAAGATAATTAGAATATTATAACTGACATTTTGGAAATGATGATTATTCATCGTTCAAGGTGACATTTGTGCAAAAACTGGGCTTTAGAGCTCAAAATAAGTGTTCCCATCTTGTTATCTTATCCCACAGGCTACATTCCCCTTCAGCTCAAAGAAAGTTGAGCTTTACTTTGTTTAATATGTTTCTCTATCCTAAACACCATCACAAGACTCAACACCATTCATCTAAAGTGTATTTATAAAATAAACTACTGAACAGATTGAAGAACTGAATGATTGAAAAAGTAAATAATGTTCAAGTAATCATTTTTAAACTACAAATTTCTAAAATGTAAAACCATAATCTCATGAATATTCAAAGAACATAATTAAAGTAATTTATTCAGCCCATTAAATGAAGTGACCAGGACACTGAAAAAGAACAGAATATACGAAAGACATTCCAGGAAAAAAATAAGAAAAATGGAATGAAGGAAGAAAAGTTTTACTAACTTAGAGAAACTAACTTACAGAGGAAGAAAAAGTGTTTTTTATATTATCATTTCTATGTGACAGAAGTCTGTTAGTTAGCATGTTTCTTTGTATTATTAATATTTTAATATCAACTAACAAATAGAGAAAGCAAACAAAGACACATTCTTCCAGGAATTCAAACAGCCCTTGGGTTGGTTCATGCTTACTTGATTTCTATGTTTTAAGCATTCCTCATTTATTTCATTTTAAGACATAAGCAAAAGGGCACAATATGTAAATACTGTGAGTCATATATGAAAAGGAATAAATTACCATGAAGTAAAATCTTCATAGAGCAATTGTTATCATTTTAGTA